>NC_134271.1:107103897-107403897 GCF_031893055.1 Leptodactylus fuscus | reverse complement strand
CCCATTGAATTGCATTGGGATCGGAATTGGGATCGAGTTCGGGTTCGAATGAAAAATGATCGGAAATCAGATTTCAAAATCGATCCTGAAAAGTCAAGATCGGCTCAACCCTAGTAAAGTTATGATTGATAGTAGAGATGAGGAAATACTGTTCGATTGAATAGGTATTCGATCGAATGCTAAGGTATTCAACATATTCAATACCAATCGAATACCACGCCGTAAACGCAGTAAAAATTTGATTCCCCTCCCACCTTCCCTGGTGCTTTTTTGGCACCAATAACTGTGCAGGGGAGGTGGGACAGGAAGCAGGAAAACGTAGGCATCGGAAAAAAATAGGAAAAAGTCATTGGCTGGCTAAATCAGGTGACCTCCGATTTATAAGGATAATGTCAGCCATATTAGTGTTAGATGCGGCTTGGAGATAGACAGGGAGAGACTTACTGCTGAGGGTCAGAGAGGGATTAGGTTCTGTTAGGCAGGAAATATTCAAAAAAACACTCACCCAAAGGGCCTAAAACTCTGCCGGTACAAGGCTCAACTCACCTCAAGGGCATAATACTCTGCTGGTGCAAGGCCCAACTCACCCAAAGGTCCTAATACTCTGCCGGTACAAGGCTCAACTCACCCAAGGGGCCTAAAACTCTGCCGGTACAAGGCTCAACTCACCCAAAGGGCCTAAAACTCTGCCGGTACAAGGCTCAACTCACCCCAAGGGCCTAAAACTCTGCCGGTACAAGGCTCAACTCACCCAAAGGGCCTAAAACTCTGCTGGTGCAAGGCTCAACTCACCTCAAGGGCATAATAATCTGCTGGTGCAAGGCCCAACTCACCCAAAGGTCCTAATACTCTGCTGGTACAAGGCTCAACTCACCCAAGGGGCCTAAAACTCTGCCGGTACAAGGCTCAACTCACCCAAAGGGCCTAAAACTCTGCCGGTACAAGGCTCAACTCACCCCAAGGGCCTAAAACTCTGCCGGTACAAGGCTCAACTCACCCCAAGGACCAAAAACTCTGCTCCTACAAGGCTCAACTCACCTCAAGGGCCTAAAACTCTGCTGGTAAAAGGCTCAACTCACTTTAAGGGCCTAATACTCTGCTGATACAAGGCTCACCTCACCCCAAGGGCCTGGAAAGTAAATTTATGTATAGCTCAGCTTAAGGGCCTCTAACTCAATTTGGAAGGGCTCACATCAAGGGCCACAAAAGTAATTTTGGAGGTCTCATCACATCACAAACACATAAACAATGACAGTTAAGGGTGGGGGCTGTTGGATTTCCCATTGCCTATGCCATCTGTGGTTGTCATGGGCAACGTGATTTAAAGGGGTGCATGCTAATGTTTCTTTAGCTTAAAATGTGTGTTTCTGTCCATACTAATGTAGAGGAAAGAAGGTTTCCAAGTATGTTTCCACTTTCATAGAGGTTATATTGAGTTTGGAAAGTGTCTAGTTGATAGGCTGTGATAGTGGCGTAATACTGGGAATTGGGCGTGTTAGATGCCCCCAGGCATGCTTTCCCTGATGTCCCAGTTGCATTCCAGATGTGTTGGCATCATTTTCTGAAGTGTCATTGTGGACTTGGTGACTCTCCTTAGTCGAATTTTAGTTTCCCCTGAAATGAGCATTTTTTCCCCATAGACTATAATGGGATTCGATATTCGGTTGAATAGTCGAATATTGAGGGTCTACTCGAAACGAATATCGAATATTTGACTACTCGCTCATTTCTAATTGATAGGTTTACTCATTTCTTCCCCCACAATACTATATATCAATCTGCTGAGCTCCTCCTGCTCTATAATATGCTACCATCAAATTGCACAGCATTTTCATAGCAACAGGTTCCCTTTAAGGAGAATGCCTTTGCAAGTCACCTTTCAATGTACAAAGATCATACATGCCCCGCTAAGGATTCTGGTAAAATAATAAGAAAAAAAGTCCTTCTTGGAAAAATTAAAACTTGCTCCTTTTGTAATCTAGCTCTTTATAGATCAATGACTGGTTTTACAGAAAACTAGTGGCATGAACTTGGGTTAAAGCCAGTCAAGAATATCTTCTGAAAAAGCAAGAGAGACCCAATAACCTGTAGCTGTTTCAAAGCTTTTACCCCTCATCTGTGCGAGACTAGCTGGCTAGGTGATAGGCTGTAAATGTGGGTCAGAAGGGGTATTATGTCCCCTTAAGCATGGCATGTAGGGTATTGCTGCATAAGAACTCGACCAAGAGAATGTCTTCAAAAAAACAGTTAAAAGAGATTATTGACTTTGAGTTCTTGTCTCATACACAGCATGATCTTATAAATGCTATCCTTGTGAATGTTCTTGATATTTCATATGACATTATATCATATTTGATGATGACTCCAGTGAAATTACCAGGTGTGGCTCTTCAATTTCAAGAGTCACTTGTAATAACACATGAAACGGCGCATCATCGCAGACTCCAAGAATTAGATACAATTATAAGTAAATGAGAGACGATTGTTTCCAACATCAAAAAACGAAATAAACATGGATTACACAGGCAAGTATCGCTTTCAATAATTCAGTCATAAAAACTTAAAAGGGTTTTCCATTTTTGGTTCTACTAGAAAATATGAGTTATTAGAAGGAAGTCTCTTCTCAGGGTCCTACATGGAGCAATTCTACAAAAGACATGCCTACAGGCAATCCACGAGGTGAAAGTGTGCTGTGTAATGTGCAGCTTTATATGTGATGGGCATGTAGGTAGGATAACCACTGCAAGGTTTCCACACAGATTACAGCTGATTCCTGCGGGGTCCCTGCAGGAGGACAATTTACTGTCGATGGGCATGTCAAAGGTCGATTCAGATCATGTTTTTGCAGTCCATTTAGCAGACTCATCAAACAGACGCATTTTATTCATTAAAAATAGATGCACGCAAAAGGAAAATAGATTATATGTTTACTATAATGTTTAAGAAAAAAACAGATCTGTCTTAAATTCTAAGAATCCTTTTTCTTTTTTTATGGGGGACATAAAAGCATGGTAGACAAACAGCTAATCCACAGGGATTGCAAAAGTCGAACGCCTGCTGATCTAATATTGATAGCCTAACCTAGCCTAAGGATCAATCATCAATATTAATCTGAAAACACCCCTTTAAGACTGTGTAAGTACAAAGGATGATTTTATAGATACTGTATAAAGGTTGGCTGATCTTTCTTCACTCTGACAATATGCCAAAGGAATGTCAGCCAAACATTCAATACACATTAGATTGGTAGACATGGGCAGATTCAGTCACTTTAAGTCTTACATGTATGGTCACCCTAGGTCAGTGATGGCGAACCTTTTTGAGACCGAGTGCCTAAACTGCAACCCAAAACCAAATAAATTATCACGGAGTGCCAACACGGCAATTTAACCTTAAAACTCTGTGGGTCCACAATTGCAGACCCACAAATTACAGTCATGTGACTGGGGCTTTACAGATCTTGTACTGAAAGGTAAAGGTCTCTGCATTCTGTACTTTTAAACAATTAATATTCACTATTTACATCGCACAGGATCTGTTTTATAGTTACCGTGCAATGTTATTACATCCTGTACTAATTTCACGTCTGCTATAAAACAAATACTGTGTGATATACATAGTGAGGGGACCCCACACAGTACAATCTGCCCCTCAGTGGCCCCCCCACACAGTACAATCTGCCCCTCAGTGGCCCCCCACACAGTACAATCTGGCCCACAGTGGCCCCCACACAGGATTATACCTGTATACTCCACAGTAGCCCCCTCCCACACAGCATGAACTGGTCCACAGTAGCCCCCTCCCACACAGCATGAACTGGTCCACAGTAGCCCCCTCCCACACAGCATGAACTGGTCCACAGTAGCCCCCTCCCACACAACATGAACTGGTCCACAGTAGCCCCCTCCCACACAACATGAACTGGTCCACAGTAGCCCCCTCCCACACAACATGAAATGGTCCACAATAGCCCCCTCCCACACAACATGAAATGGTCCACAGTAGCCCCCTCCCACAGAGCATGAAAGATCCACAGTAGCCCCCTCCTACACAACATGAAATGGTCCACAGTAGCCCCCTCCCACACAACATGAAATGGTCCACAGTAGCCCCCTCCCACACAGCATGAAATGGTCCAGAGTAGCCCCCTCCCACACAACATGAACTGGTCCACAGTAGCCCCCTCCCACAGAGCATGAAAGATCCACAGTAGCAGCATAAAATGGTCCACAGTAGCCCCCTACCCACACAGCATGAAAGTCTACAGTAGCCCCCTCCTACACAACATGAAATGTCCACCGTTGCCCCCCTCCCCTGACAGTGCAAACAAACACAATATAGTTACCTGAAGAGCTGCCGGGTGTTCTCTCTTCTGTTCACTGCGCGCGCTGATGACTTATGTCATCACGCCCGCGCTTGTTCAGAGGTCACACTCTGTAGTCAGTGTAGGCCGCGTAGTACGCGTGGCCTACACTGAGCTACACTGACAGCTTTCAGCTGGATGCGCATTTGCACAACCAGCTGAAGGCAGCGATCGCTCACTAACGGGGAATCCTGCATCAGATTCGCCGTTAGTGAGCGATCAGGGCGACAGCACGCGTGCCAGCAGAGGGGGCTCTGCGTGCCCTCTCTGGCACGCGTGCCATAGGTTCGCCATCACTGCCCTAGGTCATCGCATTCAGCCGTGGTCTAGCCATGAGGGGATTCTGATGCAGGGTGGTTCAATGGACTTAATCAGCAGGAAGTCTCATGCCACGGACCCTTAGGGCAGGGTTTCTCGATATTTTCAAGCCAAGTACCCGTTTGTGAAAAAGTTCCAACCAAGCAACCCATGGGACACTGTAGAATCTGTCATGTGTCAGATGTTGCTGCCAATCTCAAGTGAGGAATATAAACCAGTGTGCATAGTGTAGCACACAAATCATTTTGCATATCAGGGTCTTTAAGCTTGCAACCAGCTTCATAGATCATAGATCAGAAGATACCTCTATTCAGCACGGACTATCCGCTACTGTAGAGATCCATCACCTTAACCCAAACCCACCATTTTCTGATATCTGTCTCAACTTGGCATCTACTGTGCCTCTGTATTTTAAGATGGTGGATAGTTTGGGTGGCACTAGCCTCTAGAGATGAGCGAGTAGTATTCGATTGATTACCTCCCCACCATAGGTATTCATGTAAGTGGCCGAACACCAAGGGGTTAACCCTTGGTGTTCGGCCGCTTACACGAATACCTACGGCAGGGAGGTATTCGATTGAATACTACTCGGTCATCTCTACTAGCCTCCCAAGGAGCCTCAGAACCTGAGCACTTGCTAAATCTTTCATTTCCAGAGCATTAGTTCTCAGTCATGGTGTACATCCCCTGAGACTACATGGTGAACCCCTTGGGGTAGACGTATCACAGGTTGAGAACCACTGCCTTAGGGTACCTAAGAAGAAAATCCAGAGGAATTCCACCATTTCATGTTGCCAATTTCCGGCCACTGGCTCTGCATCAGCATTCCATCACAACTGTCCATTGCTGATTACATTTATTTCAGAGGGGTTTATTTATCATCTGCCCCTTTTTTGCCATATTTTTCGCAGGTGCGCCTTTTTTAGACTACTTTTACTGTGGTGCCTATTTAAGATGTAGGTGCATCTCCTTGTCAAATGTTGTCCACGTGTTAGTTAGATGTCTCTTTATTAGCTACGTGTACAAAGAGGTGCAATTCACACCAAAAAAGGCTCAAGTAGCTTAATGTGTCTATTTCCATGCCCATTTTTTTTTGTCTAACCATCCGAAATGGATAAGTTTTTTTTTTTTTTTTTTAAAAAACAGTTGTTTGGATTCACCTGATTCATGACAACCTTGTCAGGAATCAGTAGTATCCTGTACTAGGCCGTGCCTCCGCAAAAATCTATGCCAGCTCATAGTAGTTATTGTAGATTTCTGTTGTCATTTATGCCACAAAACTGGCATAAATGCTATCAAATGGGTTGCAGCCACTCAGAAAAAAGTGCCATTTGCAACAATTTTTGTTCCAAAACAGGTCTGTGAATGGCTCCTTGGAATAATTAACCTTTGCACTTTATGAAGGAAAACTGAGCTACAAGGGTCTAAGCAGAACCTTTTCTCCCCTTATAGCAGCACCGATGCAATAAGATTATTATTTGTTCCCACGCTCCTGAAGATTTATGTCATTTGTAAGCCACTCTGTCAGTAAATGATGATCCAGCGCCACATCTGTAGACTGATAATGGGGCTGCAGTGAGAATATGGAGTAGTTTACCATTAACAGTGTATGTAAATTCAGGTTATCTATCAAGCTTTAAATGACCAATTAGCACCAAGAGAATAAAACTCATCATCATTACCCCAAACAGTAAATAGTGCCAGCTGAGCTCACCGACTTGGCACCTTACCTTAATGCTAAGGAATACTATTATTCTTGGTATAATGAAGGCAATGTCTGTAACCTAATCTTACACGTTCACTTTATTCTGAAGACGTATAAGACGACATTATAAAAATGTTTTACAAATGGGCAACTGCGCTCATACATAGGTGTGCAGTATGTAATATGGCAACTACTATACATCTGAGAGATATATGGTATATACGGTCACAACAATTTCATACAAACTATATAAGTGGCTGAAATTACAATGCAATGGTGACCAACTGAGCAAATACCACAAAACCTAGTGCAACGAAAACTGGAGCAGATAACCATTGTCTCAGAAATTATAGCTTTCATTTCCCTAAAAAAGACTAATACAACATACTGTATTTGGTAATGATCCAACTGATCCAGTTCTCCTTTGGACTAGTCCTTACATGGGCATGTGTGACACTCATACTGTAAAGATGGCTTAGGTGAGGGGATGCAATATAAAAATCTGTCCCCTCTGGGCAAGACACAGGTTCACTGGTAGAAGAGGGGTCCATGGTTAAACAGCGTGTTCCACCAAGGATTATTCCAAGGAGCCATTCACAGACCTGTTTTGGAACAAAAATTGTTGCAAATGGCACTTTTTTCTGAGTGGCTGCAACCCATTTGATAGCATTTATTCCATGAACCCTTTAATTTATTTCAGTGAGCCACGGCTGCAGAACAGAAAGGACCCTGGGTCATGTGTTTGGGGTCATAGAATATATCAGGTCAGTATGCTAGCCATGAAAAACACAACTAGAACGATCGTCTGCATGAGCCCTAAATTTCAGACACTGCAAATTTAGACAAGGCAGATTTTTTTTTAACTGTCTAATTCTTTCTGTATAAGAAAAAAATGTCTTTGTACCGTGTTAGCCAGTGGATATGAAATGAAAGAAATTTTTTGAGGGAAGTTCTCAGTAGTTGATACCTTTTTTAATGGCTAACTTAAAAAATTTTTTTCGATGACATATCGAGCTTTCGAGACTCTATAAAGGTCTCTTCATCAGGATGGTATAACACAATTTCTGGAGTTAGGCATGGTGCATTTGTAGGCAGTCTAGTCAATAACTTATATATGACTAGTTAATAACATATATAACTAGTCAATAACTTATATATGTCTAGTCAATAACATATATAGCTAACTTTGCACCACTTATAAGTTGGCTTTGATTCTCACAAGAAATAGGCCAATGTTTTGGCAAATTTTTTACTGCACCGTTTTTCATATCAAACCCTATCCATTTCCCGATTTCTTTTTGAACAAGGAGCATAAACATTTGAGATGAGGTGTCAGGCATGTATACCAGTTGTTTTTTTACTCCAGAATTTAAGTGCATTTTCTTTATTTTGTCAATTACAATGGGAGGAATTCCCTTGCCAATAGAAGGATGATACTGTGGTGCACATTTGGCACAAGGCCCTTTCTTGCACCAGACATGTGCCAAAAGCCCCGATACACGCGTTGTCCCCCACATCATGCACAGTGGGGGAATGTGGCATGGGCACCTCAGCCGTACAAGTTTATTAACTCAGTTTACTGGCATGAGTTACAATAGAATTGTACACCAGTTCCTGGCACAGGGATGTCCGTCTGATTATGAAGAGTCTGCAGCCTCTTCATAAATATCTTTCTCTTTCCAGTTGGCTCATTTATTAAGACTGGCATACGATATGCCAGTTTTAATAAGTTTGCCCCAACGTCTTTTGCAATAGAAAAATGTACAATTTACTTCAGCTTCATTCTCTCCAGCTAGGGGGGTGCACTAGCTTAATGTTACATGTACAAATGGTAGAGGCTGGTCTTATGTCAGCCTGTAGTGAAACAGTTCATAGGATGTTATTCTACTATGAAGAGTGCTGAGTTCAGCAGTCAAGGAGTGCAGTAGCCAGCTCCCTCCTTGCTCAGTCACAGAACCTCCACTTCATGCTTTCTACAGGCCTTCTTGTCCAGGGTGCTATATAGTCTCATCCTGACGTGTCTCTAAGGTGCACTCTGACCACAAGTGGCAAGCCACCTACCTTCTAAAAGGTTCTGGGTGGTCTCTTCACATTGTGGTGACATCTCTGATGTCTTTTATAAGTCTATTATTCCCTTTACTAGGAAAGACTACAATAGTTAGAGTGCCACAGCGCCATCGAGCACATGGCAGAGCTAATTACGACCAAAATACTAAAGGGAAGTCATCGACCCAGGTACAATCATCATCAATAAACAATTCAACAATAAAAGACATATCAGCAAATGGTTTACTACACAGTGATGAACAAGCCATCTTACAAGGTATTTCAGCTGACACACTGAGGCCTATACTAAGGCAACATTTTATATTACTTCTTCTTTCATTCACTTTAAGGGTGGCACATCCAATTTGTCAGTTCTTGACAAAAAGAATCTCTTGTACTTGAAATGTCTGGTCACCCTTGGCCTCGATCTTGAAATCTCAGGGCCCTGTGCTTATTAGATGAAGTGCTTCTCAGAAGAAGTATTTTTTTAAAGAATTTATTGTTACTTAGTTCTAGAGAGACAAATGCATCAATAGGCAATACCGTGAAAAAAATTTAGACAAACGTGGAAAAAATGCCGCAAAATAAGAATGTTTTAAAAAATAGAAGTGTTAAGAGTTTGTTTCTGTCAATTAAAAAAATGAAGGGAATGAAGAAAAGAGAAACCTAATTCACATCTGTATTTGGTGTGACCACCCTTTGCTTTCAAAGCAGCATCATTTCTTTTAGATACACTTGTACACAGCTTAGGAAGAAAAACTCGGAAGGGAGGTTGTTCCAAACATCCTGGAGAACTAAGCACAGATCTTCTGTGGATGTAGGGTTGCTCAAATCCTTCTGTCTCTACGTGTAATCCCAGACAGACTGGGTGATGTTGAAATCAGGAATCTGTGGGGGCCATATCATCACTTCCAGGATTCTTCCTCCAAAGAGTGGTCACATCAAATATTGGGTTCTTTTTTTCATTCACTATATTTTGTTACTTAACAAAAATAAACTACGGTATTAACACTTCTATTTGTGAAAGAGTTCTTACACTTGGTTCACATTAGCACTTGGGTTTCTGTTCGGGTGGTCCGCTTGGGGACCCCAGAATGGAAACTTAATCCAAAAATGGTTACGCTCAGACACCCACAAACTCCATGCGGTCCACCGGGTTTCCACCCGAAAAGGGCAGAAAAATTTGGAGAGAGAAGTCCTGCTTGCTTTCCGCATTTTTAAAGCGGAATGGGGAAGGAAATCACCTAGCAGAGACCAAGCGTTAGTGTGAGCTTTACTTTGCAGTATTTTATTCACATCTGCCCCAAACATTTGCACAGTACTATAGTCCCCCCTAAAACTATAGTTTGGGCTGTTATAATCCGATTTAGTTCACACATACTGGTAGTGTGTCATATGTTCAATTACCATGTGGCAAATCAGTATGTATTTTATAGGATATTTTCCTAACATGTTTCACCTGTAAAATCCATGGCCACCGCATCATGGTAATTGGCCACACTATTGCTATTTCTGAAGGCCGTGTAAAGACCCTTACACAGGATGATGATAGGCTGAAAAAATTTTCATAGAACTTTTGTTTTCAACCATTTCGCTTTGAATATGCCAGTTGGTCAGCCAGTGAACAAACAAACAAAGAAAAAAAAGGATGTATGGCTCATAAACACAATATGGGGATGAATGTTCATATTAACAATACTTGTCCCTGTACAGTATGATAGGTACTGGTAAACAGCAGTTAACATGAACCAGTCAACTTGTTATCTGCCTGTGTAAGGGTTGGTTCACATCTGTGTTTGTATTCCATCTAGGGAAGTCCACATGAACCCCCCCCCCCAACTGAATACCGAATGCAACTGCAAGCGGTGTGCAGTAAAAGCACACGGACCCCATAGACTATAATGGCATCCGTGTGCTTGCTGCCAGATCTCTGCAGGGATCATGCGGACAGGAAAGTAGTTCACAATCTACTTTCCTGTCTGCATGATTCATGCGGGCAGCACGTGGCAAGCACACGGACCCCATTATAGTCTATGGGGTCCGTGTACTTTTACTGCACACCACTTGCAGTTGCGTCCGGTATTCCGTTTAGGGGGGGTTCCCATGCAGACTCCCCAAATGGAATACCGAACGCAGATGTGAACGATAAGGATAAAATGACCCTTAGGCATCCGTCTTACCCTTCGTTCACATCTGCAGGCAGGAAAGTAGACTGTGAAGTACTTTCCTGTCTGCATGTTTCCTGCGGAGATCTCGCGGCAAGCACATGGACCCCATTATAGTCTAAGGGGTCCATGTGCTTTCACTGGCACACTGCTTGCAGTTGCGTTCGGTATTCCATTCGGGGGGTCCTCATGCGGACTCCCCCGAATGGAATAACAACGCACATGTGAACGAGGCCTGAGTTAGACAGCAAGGCAATGCAAAAGATCAAGCCTGTCTTCGTTGCTGAGTGCTCTCCTGCTGTAATGTATCCTGGTAATCTGGATTCTGTGAATAGCTGTTATGTAATAAAACTTGTCATATTTATGAATCTGATGAATAACCAAATTTAAATATTGTATATGGGAAACCAGCCACAAAGAAATATCAGAAAATAACACTTGTGAAATCCATGAAGCAGAAGAAGTATTCAGACAAAAGTATGGGAAGTTATGAAAAAAGGGTTATCCAGAGAGTAACAAAGCTTTCCAGTGCATTCCCTTCAACGGATAAAGGGGTTTTCCGGGCAAAAAAAGGTCTGTTGTTGTTTTTTTTTTCTTTTTCTTTAAGTCTATTAGTGCTACTAATGGGTTAATAAATGCACCCATATACCTTTTAGTGAGTTTTGAGTGATTTTTGGGTGTCTCTGGGAGCTGCTACTATTTCTGCTTTTGTTTATATGCTCAGATTCCTGCAATGTAACTTCCTCACTAACCCTCTCATCTTACTCCCCCCTCCTTCCTTTTTCCCCCTCCTTCCTTTCTCCCCCATATACCTTCTCCCTGTCTCTCTAACTATTCCACCCTTCCTTACCTACTCAGCCCAACCCCCAACCCATATTATATACTTATCCCTCCATGCTTCTTAGAGCGAGATGGCTCATCCTCCTGTACTGCTGCCATACTCCTCCTTCTCAGCAGAGATGATCCACCTCTACTGTTCATGCATGGAAGTGCAGTAGAGGTGAATTACCGGTGGCACGTGCACAGTAGAGAAGAGCGTGCACAGGCAGCATCATTACAGGAGAAGAAGCCATCTCGCCAGAAGAAGCCTGAATGGTAAGTATAATGGAGTGTATGGGGGGGGGGGGGGAGTAGTAGTGACAATACGTATCCGTAAATCGAGAAATGGATCATCAACGGATAATCAGAAAATGTCCCTGGGGCGGTTACGTGACCACTCTAGGGATATGGGTAACTATTCATTTTTGATAATTGACATTATTTAGAAAGTAGGAGGAGGGATTTCAAGTTATCCTGGACAACCCCTTTAATACCCAGGAACCCCAGAGGCCCAAAAGATCCCAGTGTAGAGGGGAGCTGGTGAACCCACACCTCTGGTTCCTCTGTGTACCCTGCTAATGCTTCAACTTTTGGTCACATTACCAACTTTAAAATTTCCGTGTGCACTGACCCTTTGGCCAGGGCCCCATGGGCCGGAAACTCCGTGATTTGCGAATCCCATCCGCATTTTGCAGAGAAAATTCGCAGAGCGGACACGCTGCGAATTCCAAAACCGTTGTGGTTTTGAAAATCACAGCATGTCAATTATATCTACGGAAACGCCGGCGGCTTCCCCATAGATATAATTGTAACAGAAAGTCTGCAGAGGAAAACTCAGTAAACTTTCTGATCAAAGCGGTGTGGGAAGAACCGCGATGCGTCCACACCACGGTTGTTCCCGCAGCGACTTAGCACACCACTCTTAAAAAGTTCGCTGCTGAATCATTAAGATACTCCATTGTCTTAATAATTATGGTGCACTCCTATGTGTCAGAAATGAAATCTATGCCAATCAGGAATGGGTGTAACTTTCATGAATATCTGACCCCAGGTTTGTGGCATGAGTTACAATAAATTGTCTTTGCCTTAGTTTCCGCCTTGCACTGCTAGCTTTAGATGCACCAGAACTATTCTCATCTACGTCAGTTTTCTGGGAATAGTAAATTCTCTGCACTGTATCATTTTCATTTCATATATAAAGCCAATCCATATTTTTGCCCACATGTGAGATATTCAGGGAGTGGACAAAATAACGCAAACACCCCTATTTTTACATAGTCAGGTTGAACTCTTTCTAACACAATTGCCATCACTGGTAATGCTCCCTTTTTTTTTTAAATCTTAGTCATGTAGCTTGTATCACTGTTAATAAACTCTAGTACTTGTGTTGTCCTAAAAGTCTGTTTAAGTGCTTTAGCGTTGCCATACGTCAGGCCGGACAGAGTTCCAAAGGAGGCTGAAGTGTTGATATGTGCTAAGTAGTAGGGAGTTAATAAGTTCATGGGTGTGTCAAAGTATACTGATTCCATGATCATATCTCAGCATGAAAAGACCGGCAGCTGTGGTAGAAACTCAAAGCTTGACTTTGATTTGGGTATTTCAGCACAACTATGGATATCAACTTCGAGCAGTGCACACTTCACAGCTTTCACTGTGGCCTATAAATTTACATTCAACTCTGCAGCAAATTGCAAACCGTAGTTTTGGGTTTTTGGCTAGAGTCTCATGAAATGTTCTTCTGTCCCTCGTGTCAAGTAGACCTTCACACTCTTGATGCTCTTCACACTCTTGTCAACTAAGCAACTCGGGTCACAGACACCTCTACTAGGCACACACCAACCACCAGTCCCTTTTGGAACGCTGTCAGTTCCGACATACGACCCCCCCCCCTAAAATAAATAAACTGATTTTTAGAACAGCACAATAATAATAAAGTAAAATAGTAATAAAGTTTATTAACAGCAATATTCTCTAATTCACTGAAAAAAAGGGGACAATTCTGGTGACAGAAGATGTATCAAGAAGAGTTTAACTTGACTAAGTAAAAATAGGGGTGCTCACATTATTTTCTCCAACCCCTGTACATCTCAGACTTACTGGGGCAGATTTACATGTACAGTAGTGTCTTTGGCCCTTTTCACATCAGTGTTTGGGTTTCTGTTCAGGGACTCTGCTTGTGGACCCCCTAAACAGAAACCTATATAAAAAACAGGTACCTGGGAAACCTGCAGACCCCATAGGCTATAATGGGGTCCGTGTGGCTTCTGCTCGGTTTCTGCACGAAAGCAAGCAGCACTTTTCTCTCCGCTTGTTTCATGCAGAAACCAAGCGGAAACCACACGGTCCCCATTATAGTCTATGAGGACTGAGGGTTGGCTGAGGCTGCCTAGTCTAACATTACATCACTCAATAGTTTGCTTAAAAGTTTTTACCGCAATTTTGGCTGTAGATAGTAAACAGATACAAAAGAATATAGTTAGTATACAGCAACCCTTTATCAAATGTCTGCCCATACTAGGAATGTATCAATAGGGGTGTATCAAGTTCAGTGCAGAAGACACAGTTACACCCAGGCACCATGGCCTAAGAAGTCTCTAAGGCTTTAGCACAGGGGTCCTCAAACTTTTTAATCAGTGGGCCGGAGGCAGAGCAGGTCGCACAGACATCGGGAGAGTTGCCCTCCAATAGGTAAAGTGAAGTGCGCTCCATGGTCTGGCCCGAGCTCCCCAGGAGCTTCATTATAAATGCACGCCTGCTGGCGTTGTCAGCGGGGCCAGACAGAAGTGCTTGGCGGGCCGCATGTGGCCAGCGGGCCGCAGTTTGAGGACCCCTGCAAAGTTTAGCACATAATAATATACCTTAATAATATTAGTGCATTGCAGGGCCCTATGATTTTGCACTGATGTCCAGAACCTTCAAGCTATGCCTCAGGGCAATAGAGACAGGCCTTTTGGAAAGTCTAATATTACGGTACGGCTGAGCTGACAAGTCATATATGTGAGATATTGATATAAAAAGACACATTACAAATAAGATGTGGAGTATGCAATAACTTTACAATGGCATACAAATGCTGTGTATATATGGAAACCTTTGTAGCATTCTGACCAATGTGGTAGGTTATCTCATCTAATGGTGAACGAAATAATGAAAGCCTTCTCACCCTCTGCAGCAAAGAGCAGGGGTGTAGCTATACGGGGTGCAGAAATACCAACTGCTACTGGCCCCTGGAACATAAGGGGCCCCAAAAGCCTCTCTCCAACATAACAAGTATCCAGTATTATAGATACCACGTGGTAAGTACTACAGATTTTGCATTGTAGCACTTACCAAGTGCCAAGTTATGAGTCTGGCATAGAGACTTGTGATTTCTAGAACATGCCAGAATATTTTTCGACTGAATGCCATTTTTTATGTGCAATTTTGCAATGTCCCAGCTCAGCAGTTTCATAGGTCTGACCTGCAATTGCCACTATGTGACAGTAAATTGTGGCATAGTAATACTACATACTGTATTAGAATCACCAATGAAGTTGCCATGAATTGCTAAAATATGTTGATGAAAATATGTACTAAATTTATGTTCATTTTTATAAATTTTTCCAGTTTGAAAGAGCTACAGCATTCGGGTGAGTGGTTGGCTGCTACATTAAATATCAAGCACAGCACCATACATTAAGCAGTGGCTGTGCTTGGTATTGCAGATCAGCTATACTCACTTAAATGGAATGTAAACAGGTCATGTGACAAATGAAAGTGACATCACTGGCTTCTAAAACAGAAATGGCGCTGAACTGCTTTAAGCAGCTGCACAGTGGAGACCGGGGGTATTGGCCAATCAGATATTGATAAATTATTCTGAGAATAGGTCATCAGTAGTTAACTTTTGGAAAAACCATACTGTATTGTTCTCAGTTCGTTGCCTGCAGCCACATAGAGTGGTCAGATTTTGTTATTTGTTGTCATGGTGTAGTAGTAGCTTATCTACAATTTTTTTAACCACTTTTTGAACATGGGTATTGCCTAATGACTCATCACATGACATCCATTGAAGACAATGGGCCATCTATGTATTGTACAGGCAAGTTGGGCCCTAGCAGAACTGATCATTGCAGCTACTCTGCACTTTGGTTAATGGAGGACCGTCTGATGAAGGGTAGCAGGATGACTAAAGTTATAAAGATAGCATTTGAATAGTATGCCCCCTTTAGCAACAAAACATACCCCACTGTATAGTGGCTGTGATACTTTTCTAAAAAAATGCATTTTTCATGCACACTAATTGCCAAACACTTCTTATAACTAAATTACTAAAATTATCTGCGTTATGGGAGTGACAGTTCAAAGACAGTCACTGTGACAGTTTGACAGGCAGTGTTTTGCAGTAAGTGTGATGTACTCTCGGAAATTTTTGGCAGTGAACGATCCAAATTAAATGGGTGAGTTAAAGGGACACAACATCGATTCCATGGCTTTCTTCACATCTGTATAAGTAAATACTGTCAGCCATTTCACTATTTTGGACATGAAAAATAATGTAGTCTTATTTCCTATTTTTACAATTACAACTATCAGAATCCCTAAGGCCCTTAATAAAATTCTTAAAAACTTTACCAGGATAATTTCAGGATCTTTTTTCAATGGATCGGTAATAGCATCATGGCTTCCATTATAAACAGAAGCCATGACAATAGTGTGAGCAAGGCCTATACATTTGCTTAAAAAGTAAGACATTCTAATGGTTCTTAATATCAGCCATTTTAAGCAGAAGAAAAGCTATATATAGCGTGAGATATATTATCCCCCTGTACACTATTTAATATCACATATCTCAAGTTTTGACAACCTCCAGAAGGATCTCTTTACAGATGAATGAATGATATTGCAATAACTGCAAATCCAGCAGTACTGCTATACACTTTTATCTGCCTCTCCCTGCTGCAAGCTACATGACCACCAATAAACACAAGTATGGCTATGACTTCTTGTGCACACATACATAAGAAGTACTGTACATATTTTCATATCAAAACCTTTTATCAGGTATTCCAAGAAACAACTGGTTGGAACGCCTGAAGATCTAAGGTAGCAACAAATATCTGTGATAGGATGTTTACATAATATATATCAATTTATTCATGTTGCAATGTTGCCACCGTCCCTATGAAATACTAATAACAACTACCTTCCAAGTACAATTGCTGTATGCAGATTGCAGAACAGATAGGGTAAAACATAAATCAGTTTTGCTTTTGTATTATAATACTCTTGTAATATTTGCAGATACCGCATCCTCCACCATATGCTCCTATATTGCCTGGTATAATCTAGAATGTTGTTACCAACCACTTTTCAAGATAACTATTGTTGGTTTTTATGGAGGGGGGCCAAGAGGTAAAAATGATTTCACATTCCCGACCGCTGAGTATCTGGATGTGATCAGGTATCAGATAAACAATGTTGTCTACTTGTAAATGTTGTTGTTTTAGATTATATATATTAGGATATATATTTAAAGCACAGCTATGCAGGTTGGGCGAGGGGAGGGGGTGCATTAATTTCTTTGTTCACGTGTTTTATAAGCAAGTAGAATTTGGACATATTTTGATAAGTGTTTACAAATATAAGACTTAAGTATTGCAACAATAGTCCATGTAACCAATGATGTACTTGTTATTAGTACCTGTCTACAGTACAGAAGGAGGTAGGAGTGGGGGTCTGCTATGGTACCCTGCTTACCTGTGGATGTGGTCCCCATGGCAACAGGGGGATGCTCTGCCTGCTGAGCTCTGCTGGTCCCCCCTTTCTGGTCCAGAGAGCCCCAGGCGCTGTTTCCTGCAGAATCTCCCTCCTCTTGTGGAAACATCTGAGCAGCCACATCACCTTCCAGCCATCTGCTGACATTCCCAGGATTAGCAGCCATGGTGGGCTGTATCTGTTGCAGTTGTCTCTATGGGAAGCTTCTGGGAACAGGGGAGAGGGAGGGAGGGGATGGGTCAGTGCTGCAGTGTCTCCTGGAAGATGCCACAAACACTGGAGCGTTACGCAGGTGCAAATGGCTTGTGTAGTTTCCACTAGTTCCACCTCAACATCACTGCCTGGCCTGACCAATCACAGTCTGGAGATTAGCATATAACATCTACCGCCCATCAACCCTTTCACTGCTGGAGCACTGAGTACAGGATGTGTCTGCATGCAGTCTGCTAATGATTTCTCGATGATGCAGGCATTCAAGAGTTAAGAGCTGGGTGTCTGCAGCATGCATACATGTAAAATACTGTTTCATGATCTAGGAAATGGTCTGTGTCAGTTACCTTCCTAGTCATGATGACACAGGTATGTGCCTGGAATGCCAACAGTGTAACAAAAAACAAAAAAATCTGATAATCCGATATTTTTCACTATGTGCGATCACTTCATAAACAAAATGATTATGCCATAAAATATAAGTTATTTAAGACATATAAAAAGGTCTGCAGGAAATCTACGACTCATTGCTCAGTGTGCATTCAGTGTACCTCGTAAATTGTCACATACGACTCGCCAGATTGCCAAGATTGGTCAATAAAGGTTATCAGAAGCTTTTCCTAAACATAATAACATGTCAATGTGACTATTATAATCATAGGGGATTGATATTGGTCATAGCTGACAATTTTTCCATCTATGGCACGCTTATATTCCAATTTCATAAAATGACGAGCCCACCAATCCTGAGGATGAAGGGGCCACAATGCTCAAGTAGTGCTTGGTCTCCTAAGTTTTTCCTGCATAGTGCTAATGACCATCTGGCTGGACAAGGAAGTTCAACTAGATCCTAATGATCATAAAGTGATTGTGTATCCTACTGGTATGGATTGTACACTTATTTTCTATTGATGACCAGTGGGGTTCTGACACCCAGGATTCCTGCTGATACGCTGTGTGAAGGAACGCATATGTGCACGTTATGATCTTTTTAGTGGTTAAATCCCATGTCGTCTGATTTGTAGCAGCAGTGCAATCTAATAACAGCTGTATCCCATTCACATCTATGGGATAGGGTTACAATTACCATGGCACGGCTGCTATGAATCAGATGGCATGCAATGACAACAATGAAGAGTTCACGTAGCTCACACGAGCGCCATGTCACCTTCACACATCTGATCAATGAGGGTTCCTATTATCCACTCCATAGGATAGGGCATCATAAAAAAGAACAGGAAAATACCTTTAAAATTAATGCTACAGGCAAAACATACAGTAACAGTATTTTATTTACAATATTAGCATAAATAGGTTCTCAGGCTTTGGCTAAAGAAAAAACAGCAAAATCTGCAACAAAAAAAAACTAAGTTTGCGCAACATTGACCTCATCCTCAAGTGGAAATTTATGATCAGCTTTGCACCAGAAAGCTTGCATACAAAAGTTACAATTTCGAGGGAAACCTTATTAGAGCAAACATTGTTTTACTTTTGGCCACTTTACACTTCTCCCATTGCTTATTACAAATGGTGCGAAAAATGGACATTTAGGTAGACGTCATGGTCTCCCATAGTCCAACAGATTTACTACAACGTATATCAGAAATTTATGTCAACTTATATCAAATCATATGCCAGCCTAGTTCATTTGCTTTCATATCATAAGGTCTTCTAAAATATGCTCCAAATGTATTAGTACATAGGCTCTTCAGATTATGACCAGAAGTTTTATTCTGTGTTTTATGCACTTTTTACTATTTTTTGCTGCAAAACATTAGTGTAAATATAAGTTATCCATGAATTATGTAGGATAAGGAATGGAAAACACTCGTTTGGTGCAAACTGCAGTATTTTACTTCTTGCACATTGTTGCCCTTATTTTTCCCAAAATCTCCACTTCTATAATATGTGAAGGGGGCTGTGCCTGACACATTAACTCTTTTTGGTGCTTTATGAATCCCTGTTATGTAGCGTCTCCCTTGTACTAAGAATAAAACATTGCTTACATTACCATTGACAAAGAGAATGGTAAAATCTACTTGCAGTTTAGCCCTGGGCTACAAAGAGACTTTGTGCAAAATATGTATTTACTAAATCAGACATATCAGAATAGGTAACAGCTACTCTATCAAACAACTCACAGCTGAAATCTCCTCTCATTGTAGATACTCTCCTTCTTTTTGTTTTCCATCCATCCCAGTCCTCCATGATGTTTTCTTCTGAGACATCCTTCTCTCCTCACTTCTGAAGACATTCGTGGTCTCTAGAGCAGCACAAATAAACTCAAACCCCAGACCAAGCTTTAATGTGAATACAGACCATAGAATAACTATACATCCCCCTAATTAAATACGGACCCCAAAATGTACAATTTAAATACAGACCCCCCCCTCCCAATCCAGACCCTCTAAATGCAAACCCAGGCCATTCAGACTCGCAATTTACAGAACTGAAATAAAGCTTATCTGGGTCAATTGGCTTTGTTGGCAACTATGAAAGTGACCAAACTCCAAATGTCCATTGCAGTGTTGTCATAGTTTTTCTGTGAATCTGCAGAAACCATGATAAAACTGCATTGTGCTTTATGTCTTTCAGCACCTTCATAGTTGCTAACAGTGCAATATTTGCTGGGAATGCCACACAATTTCCGTAACCATCCAGGCCAGTTCACTATGTCCTGATCTCAAAAGGGGAAGACTTTGTGCAAACCCACCCAAAAGTGGAGCAGAACTCAAATTTTTACCAACAAATGCCATATACAGTTAATTGAAGGCTCCCCTTGTTCAGGGCTTCATGTTACAGCCACAGCAGATCAGTACTTGCATGACTGTCCCTGCATTACAAAGTGTAATGTTTGACCATGCAGTGTTGCATACAAAAAATACAATCTATATTTTTCTTTAATACGTACAAATATTAAGATTATGAGGCTATTTAAGGTTACAATTCAGTTTTATCATCGCTAAACTTTTTGACTATAATTTAATAAAGACACAACATACAAAAGAAACCAACCCCCAAAAAAACCTTGCTAACATCACTTACCATAATATCATCATGCCCAACCCTATAGAGAGATTTATTTGGGGTTTCCAGATGGTATCACCAATAGGGGGTGCTTGCAGCATGCTGATCTCTGAAGAAGTTCCAGGGAGATGTATATAACAATATGCAGTGAGCTCCCTCTAGTGGCAGTTAAAGGACAAAAACATCTTTTAACTGGAAGATTTTGTGAAGGGAAGAAGGGAATGGACTGCTGAATGTAGGTAATAAGCTGATGAAGTGAGTATAATCCTCTATATCATGGGCTCTAATACATGGGTGAACCCTTTAAATTTAGGTTGAAATTAGGGGGCGTTCACACTACCGTCGGTGTCCGACAGCTAGTGTCTGCTGCTAATGTCCGTTCAAAATCTTGTGTGGACATTAGCATCGGACACTAGCTGTGTCCGTGACATGTAGGTTTTTGCTGTCCGCTTGAAAAGTCGGACATCTTTGGGAATGGACAGTTAAGGACAGACACGGACTGTAAAAGAACGCACCCCATGTCCATTTAAATGAATGCAAAATGTCACGGACACAGCTAGTGTCCGCTGCTAATGTGCGCACAAGATTTTGAACGGACATTAGCAGCGGACACTACCTGTTGGACAATGACGGTAGTGTGAACGCTCCCTTACATGAAAAAATACTATGGCTAAATATTGCAAAATTGTTCATATTCCATCTTTTTGTACCTGTTTCGGTTTGTTGCTTTTACTCTGAGGTTGGAATTTATTTTTCTGGATTTTTTTCCCCAGCTTCTCTATTAGACTTGCAAAGTGTTGCAGAGTAGAGATGAGCGAGTATATTCGATCGAATACCTCCCCTCCATAGACCACATCCGTGGTATTCGACTGAGTACCCCAATAACTATGCAAGTGGAGGTTTTTGATTGAATACTACTATTCGATCGAATAGTAGTATTTGATTGAATACTATTCGCTCATCTCTACTGCAGAGCATTCAATAATGCACTATAGACATTAACCACTTAATAACCATCTACAGACATTTTCACAGCAGCTGTTCCGGAACCGTATTCTAGAGCACTATGTGTTTACAGCACTCTAAAATAAGAGTTTATTTATACCACTGAGTTTCTCTGTAGAAAAATAGGACATCCTCTATTTTTTCATGGCTGAGCCTCTTGGGTTCATCTTCACAGATCTGATTGACCCATAAAGGTGAATGAGTCCATGAAAAAAACACACAGATGTATACACATAGCTAAGAAGTGAGCATCAGCGCTGCACAGATGTCACATGCCAACAGGCGAAGGTACATTTTCACTAATGGCAGTATAATACACTGCAGTAGACAAGTAGTCCTCAAGTGTATTATGCAACCATTCAAGTCTCATGCAGGTAAAGTCCCATAGTGGTGCTGTAAAAAATAGAAAAAAAAAAATCATAAAAGTGTATTGTAAAAAAGTAATCATAGATTAAAAAAGCATTTCCCTTTTCTTGAAAAATTCACTGTATTATAGAAAAAAGTACACAACAGATAACACTCATTCTGTAATAATCTGAATTATAACATGATCACATTATTTTGAAATTAGGAGTCATCCCACTTCCTAAAAATGAATGTAAATTAAAAAGTCGTATGTAACCCAAAAATGTGCCAATGAAAACACTCCTGACTTGAACTATAAAATGTGTGAAACCCAACAGACCCGTTCTGGCCATTTGAGTCTTACAAAGTAGTGTTGGTGTTGGCCATTAAACAGATCAGGTACTGCTGCCATTTTGATAGTTCTCTGCTCCAGCTGGAAGGTAAAGTATAACATCTCATTCTCATAACTGAATTTCATCTGTAAAACTCTGTCCGTGTGTGTTTGGCAGCCTGTACGCTATGCCATGTGATGGACTCCAAGCATTATTGTTCTTTAAGCAGGGCTGGCTCCAGGTTTCTGTGGGCTCCTTGGAGACAGAGCCTCAGTGGGCTCCTTTGCAGCACAACTGGTGCAGCAGCAGTGTTTTCCTCTAAAAGGCCTTGTGCCAAAACCACTTAAAATTGGTTAGTTTTTCCCACGGCAACCTGCTGGAATGCTGAGGGTCTTCTGTAACGTTTGACCTTTGCATTGCAAGGCTTGAAAATCATGGGTGAAATTTGCAGCTGTAATTGATGTGCCCTCACATGTATAATGCCCCTATCCCCCTTACATCACAATTTAATGACCTCTTTATGCTCCCATACGGTACGGTGGTCCCTTATGCCCCCTTACAATATCATGGCCCTCTTGTGCCTTCATATAATGACTCATTATGTTGCATACAGTAAAATATCCCCTTATACCCCAATAGTATTGCTCCTGTTTGCCATACAATGCCCCCAAATAATTGACCCTGACACCTCCATACAGAACTGGTGCCTTATGCCTCCACACAGTACCTCTTTATTCCCCAAAATAATGGTATTTTATTCCCCTATATGATAGTGTCCCTTTATTTCCCCATATATTGGCCCTTATGTGCTCATATAGTACAGTGCCTCCTTATGACTTCATATAACATTCCCTAATCCCCCATAAAGTGTAGTGCCCCCCTATGCCTTCCCCCTGCATATTTCACTTTCACTTACTGCCCATAGGTCTTCCTTGGATCCCTCCTCCTTCCCTGTTCTGGGAAGCCTTTTAGCACTGAAACAGATAAGGAATGGGGGTCCGATGGTCTATAAGCAGTCAGTGAAAGATGCAGTAACTGCTCAGGTCACTTAGCAGGATGAGCACCTCCGCCTGCATTTACGGAAGCGCTCATTGCTGAACCTGAGTGGTCCCATACAAGTACTCTGGGTTTCAGGGCCGCCACCATGAATTTTGGGGCCCCATACACCCTAAGCCATTTTAACACTACTTTATTTTGTGACATACCAATTATGTATTACCTCCCAACTTTTGAAGAGTAGAAAGAGGGAGAAAATGTGTGGCGCACTCTGCGTGCCACAACAAATTTAGCTCCGCCCACTTTTCTGTTGACTCCACCCATTCTCATTCATTTTCATGTGCTCCCACACAGTATAATCCTCCTACAGTCACCTGTAAATTATATGCCTCCCCTCCATCTCTCCCCCAGTTTCATATACACCCTTCCTCTGCCCCCAGTTTCATGTCCCCCTCTCCATCTCTGTCCCCAGTTTCATGCTGTTCTCCCCCTTTCAACTGCCCACAGTTTCATGTCCCCCCATCTCTGCCCCAGTGTCATGCCGTTCCCCCCCTCATCTGCCCCAGTGTCATGTCATTCCCCCCTTCATCTGCCCCAGTGTCATGCCATTCCCCCCCCTTCATCTGCCCCAGTGTCCATGCCATTCTCTCCCCACCCCCTTCATCTGCCCCAGTGTCATGCCATTCTCCCACTTCATCTGCCCCAGTGTAATGCCATTCTCCCCCCCCTCATCTGCCCCAGTGTAATGCCATTCTCCCCCCCTCATCTGCCCCAGTGTAATGTCATTCTCCCCCCCTTCATCTGCCCCGGTGTCATGCCATTCTCTCCCCACCCCCTTCATCTTCCACAGTGTCATGCCATTCTCACCCCACCCCCTTCATCTTCCACAGTGTCATGCCGTTCCCCCCTCCCCTTCATTTGCCCCCCAGTTTCATGGGCCCCCTTCATTATGTTATGTTACACAAAACAAACACTTATTTACACTCACCCTTCCTTCCATCGCTCCCTCGCTGCTCCTCTCTCTGACGCTCCTCTCACTCCACTGACAGGTGTAAGCGCGATGTGACGTCATCACATCGCGCCTACACATGCCGAAGCCGGGCGCAGCATTAAAGCAGGAGCTGAGCTGAGCTCCTGCTTTAATCGCCTGTGTATTCAGCTCATCGGCGTCCAATGGACGCCGATGAGCTGAAATCGGGACAGGCAAGTGCCGGGGGGCCCCAAGAGGCTCTGTGGGCCCCGGCACTTGCCCGACTATACTACAGTGACACCGGCCCAGGGCACAATTGCTGCTGCGGGCACCAGGGGGCCGGCCAAAACCGGGCCCCCCCATTTTTCAATTTGACCGGGCCCCTGACGCCAGTAGCGGTAATACTGGCCTATCGGCGGCCCTGCTGGGTTTGCTTGGTGCTGATGCCAGCCCTGATATTAGGAGTCCCAATCTCTCCACGACATACTGTCCAGTAATATACAAAACATTATGTCGCTGGGAGGCAGGGACTCCTAGAATAATAATACAAGTGATCTCTGTGATATTCACGGACATCACTCCACCCCGCTGTTTTCTGCCTGTTAAAAGTAGATTTTTTTCATTTCCTATACTTTCTATGTCTCAGAGGTCTACAAAAAACAGGATGACACATGGATACCATCCGTTTATTTCAAGAACCAATACACTTTCATAGGTATATGTATCCATGATGCATCAGTGAAAAAAAGCAGATGTCTGTATAAGTGCATTGAAGGAATGGATATGTATGAAATCCATGGAAAATGTGGATGCCATAGTATGTGCCTTAGGCCTCATTTACATGTCCGTAATCCGGAGAGGAAACCACCCCTTGATATCAATGGAGGACAGAAGGCATTCAGCTATAATCCGAGTGCCTTCCATTAAAAAACTGTAAACTTGCTAGTGCACATGAGACCTTAGGCTTCATGTACACAACTATACACGGTGTATGGGTCAGTAAAAACAGAATGGATGGCACACAGATTGGTATCTGTGTGACAACAGTGTTTTTCATGGACCCATACACTTGGATGGATGGACTCAGTTTCAATAAATGGTCCTGTTCCATATTTTGTGACACATTTCCATGGCCCAGGCACTGATCTGTGAAAACTGTGGATCTGTGTATTGGCCCATAGTAATGAAAGGGTCCGTATACTACCCGTATTCACTGATATGTGAAACAAAAGCAAACAAACCACAGGCCAAAACTAAAGTTGTGTACATAAAGCCTAAAGCTGTATTCACATGAACAACTTTCACGCCCGTGTGACTGCTGTTTTTTGTAATGTGAATTCACGTGAATGGGGCTATTCACATGATGGTTCCTACCATATTTTTATCCATTTTCACCAGATCCCTTCATAGACTCAAATCTATGCAAAATCCATGAAAACGGATGCCCCTCGGTTGCTAAATGACTGTGAAATGTACCTTTTATATGGCCGTTTTCCCTCTCAGCTGTGTGAAAGTAGCCTTAGGATAGAATCACACATGCAGTTTTTGCAAAACATTCACGGTGGGTGTAAGCATCTACAACATATAATGTTTTTTTTTTTGTCAGTGAATTTACATAATAAGTTTTGCACCTTGCATGTATCCCATTATTTATATAAAGATGACTATATTGAGTGAAGACATGATACAGCACAGGTTACATGCCGGTGTCTTTACTTACATTACTTATCATTTATTTGTTATTGCTAGTTACTTGTTACTGGCCATGCAGTATTGCAGGTAAACCCGCCAAACCGTACGGCCATCAACACAAGAGCAAGGAATAGTCCACGAATAATTATCAATGTGAGTGAAGACATTGGCGGTACAGACCAGTGTGTAACCAACTCTCCATGATGTGTCTTCACTCTTACGCTAGGTTCACACCTGCATTCGGGTCTCCGTTCATGTCTTCTACATGCAAGAAGACGGAAACCACAGACCGGGTCTGGCCGTGAGCGGCGGTGAGCGTTTTATGCTCTCTGCCGCGAAACAGGTTTTTTTAATCCGGACACAGAGTACTGCATGTCCGACTCTGTGTCCGGATTAAAAAAAACGATTTCGCGGCAGAGAGCATAAAACGCTCACCGCCGCACAGCTTTCTCACCCATTCAAATGAATGGGTGAGAAAGAGTCCTGCAGGTTTCCGTCTCCTGCCTCTGTTTTGTGCAGGAAACGGAAACTTGCAGAACGGAGACCGGGCGCAGATGTGAACGAGCCCTTACACGTGTCTTACCAGGTCTCATCATTAGCATCTTTCCCCAACCAGTTATTTCGGACACGCTCTATCATGGGAGTACATGACGTTATCAAGTATGACTCACTGAATGACTCATTCTGAAAATCTACCGCTAAGATTTTACACTATGTGCATTTTATTAAGATGATGGAAACCTCTGATCCCAATATCTATTTTTTTTTTTAAACTACTATCTGGGAACATAGAACAAGATTGTTGATGAAAGTAACTATATATTTAATTTAGTAAAATTCTGACTATACAGCTGTATATAGGTCTGGCTACTTATCTATATACCGTATTTGTTTCTCTATAGATTCATTTTATGTTCTTCATATTTTATTTACAAAAAGAGACCAATTTTGACCTGAAGAAGAAATTTCTTTATGTTAGAATATTTTCCTTTAACCAGTTTCAGACTGCCATTGACATCTGGGTAGTCCATTGTTAGCCGTGCAAAGGTGTATCAGTGTGGTGCAGCTACAGAAGCAGGAGCTGCACTAGTGAAGGCTGGGATGGTTTATTACTGTCTTTGCCTTCCTGATCACTGTATACAGTACACTAAGCTCAAAGAACTCTGTCTATACAGCTATATAGCCTCCATGATGTGGCTGCCCTCTCACCCGGCGGTCATGTTATTGGCACGGGCCAGGCACGGTAGGAGTGCAGGGTCCTAAAGAAGCCAGATCAGTTCTTCAGTTATGGTTAGATGGCTGCATTTCTCCTGTAAATGGGGCTAAATATATCAGCCCCAGTTACACGGAAAATCAGCCTAAATAAAAAATACTGTTAAAATGCCCACCAAAGGTCTATTATGACCTTATGATGGCCACAATGTAAAAAAAAAAAAAATACAACACACACATCACAGGTTCTAGCCCCATCCCCAGCAACACAATAATATCTGTCAGCTACATAAAAATTACCATAGCAAGACCCGCTCCTCGGTGGAGACAAGTCCGTCTCAGGCTGCTCCTGGTGCTTCTACCTGATTGCTCTGACTGTGTCGGGCTTCTTTAGTCTGGAATGGTCTCCCTTTATGTTCCTGAGATATGCGTGGGGGGGATAGGGATGTGTGATGCTTATCTTTATGTGCAGTGTTTCCTTCCTCTCCACTAGATGGCTCTTTTGTGGGGCTTGTTCCCCCTGATTATTATGTTCTTGTTCTTGTTGTTCTATTTTGTCGGTCAGCATTTTATACTTTGTTAGAAGATTTACTGTTTCGGTGTTTTCGCTTGGGGGCCTGGGATGGGGTACCGGCTGCTATATTTGGAAAAGCCCGTTTCCCACCGGGGTCTCCACGCTCTCTGTTTGCGTGGTCTTTGGCAATCTTTTTCCTTGCCGTTTCCCCACCTCTTTGTGTGGAGTTCTTGTCTCCACCCCACTTAGTTGGTTTTGTTTCTTTTGTCCTCCTGTCCTCTGTGTTTCTTTTCTGGTTGTTTTCTTTTTCCTTTCCCCCTTTTTGTTACTTGTTTTTCTTAGTCGTTCTCTGTTTGTCTCCCAGTTGTTTCGTCCCTTTCCTCTCTCTTTCCTTTCCTCTTGGCCATGTCCTCCGTTAACTTTTGCACCCTCAATGCTCGGGGCCTTAACGTCCCTCAAAAACGTAATCAGATTTTGTATCAGTTGCATAAACAGCGCTCACATATTCTTGTTTTGCAGGAAACTCATTTTAAGAAGGACCACGTCCCGGATATCCGCAGTCGTTACTTCCCTAAGTGGTTCCACAGCGTCAACCCTGTTGCTAAGTCCAAGGGAGTCTCGATTGCTATCCACCGTTCCTTGCAGCATGAGGTTCTGGACACCTGTATCGACCCTGAGGGTAGGTTTCTATTCTTGAAATTGCGCACGGGAGGCACGGTTCTCACCGTGGCTGGCTGCTACCTTCCGAATCAGGGTCAATTGACATACTGTAGGTCCCTTATCCGCAGATTGGCAGACTTCAGTGAGGGGGTTGTAGTTCTGGGTGGTGATTTCAATTTTGTACTGGACCCCCATGTTGACTCCTCCCCCCCGCGTCCCCCTCACGCTCCCTCGCAATTGCGCCGTTTGTTGTAGAATACATACAGTAAATGTACAGTCAAAATAAATAATTAAATCAACAATTGAAGACAATTTTTTTTTTTTTTAAATTTGAGTAACGGAAAAATATATAGCCCTCAAGACTGTATGTAGAAAAAAGCCTGAAAATGTGTCCAGTACCATTCCAGATAAATTGGCCCAGTCCTGAAGTGGTTAAAATACTAACATTACCTAAAGATAAATCCCTATGTTTGAGCCGAGTGAAGTTTTATATTCTGCCTTTCTGTATTATCATAGACATTGTGCATAGCTCTTTGTATTCCGTACGAGCCAGAAAAAACTTCTGACCTATATGTCAAATATATCTGTAGGGCTCCATTATCCAACAGAGACCAAAAGATTGTCCTTTTCGCCTCTGTCAGGATACATATTTTAAGCACAGATTGTGCTTTCCTATACAGTAGTATACATCATAGTCTTCTGTCAGAGGTATACCACGACAAATCCATTAAACATCCTCCACCAACAAAGGCTTACACAGAGTCTGTACAAAACCTCAGTTTCTATACGTCTGTACAGCAGTCATATGGGCTTGGCACCTAGCTTTTCACAAGTCCTGAATGGCAGGTGCTGATGTACTACTTTGTGTAGCTGTACTTGGGGTCGTACATGCAAGGGGAAGAGCTAGACATTTAAATAGCTGGTGTATTGGTGACACTTTTGGGGGCCGCACAACAATGCCAACTGGACCAGGGGAGAAATAGAATGAATGACATAGCACTGTTATTAGTGATCCCCTACTCTCCTTATAACATCTCTGATAACCCTTGGACAATTTTTCAAGGGAAGCGCATAAGATGAAGGGTGGATAGAATATGGATACTTGAGGGAAAGGAGTCCGAGCAACTCTCTAGAAAACTAATCTTATGTATATGGATAGATGGATACGTGCTTTGCTCCACGCCCATAATCGAGCTGTCCTAAATGTAGGGCGACCATTGCCCTGCAGTACGCAAGAGAAGAATTTTAAAATTCTGTCTCGATGGTACCAGGATTTATCCCACTGTGTCTGGCCGGTGTTGGCGCTGTGGCACCGAGAAAGGTACCCTATACCACATTTGGTGGGAATGTGATGTCCTTAGGCCTTTCTGGGACGCTGTGTTCGCCCTGTATACCAAGGTGTGTGTCCGCACTGTTACAGCAGCTATACTTTGTTATATTCATATCATGTTTCTTTTGTTTTTCCCCTTCCTTGTTTTTATATAAAATTCTTAAAGGGGTTGTCCCATCACAAGGATCCTATCTATACTGCTTGTTAATGTGGATGTAAGACTTTTCCTAAATACATTGCTTCAGCAAAACTGCTTTGTTTGGCCACTATCTAACTTTATTCAATTTTTTGTGGCCACAGCCCTGACCTAGCTGCTCCTGAGTCAAATGATGTATCTGCTGCTCTCAGGGGGGAGGGAGGAGGGGCTAAGTGCAGGGAGACAGCCTGTGTATCTAGCTATTCCTGTGTCTACACCATGTGACCTAGCTTCCTGCTATCAGATAGAGGAGAGGAGCTGCTTTCATTTCTTCTGTTCTCCCAGTTATCAGGCTAGAAAATTCAGTTGTGTTCATCATGGTAGAGACAGGCAGTCTCTGTATGTAACGCAGAATGGAGTTGCTGCTGCCTGTACTTCATAGTCCAATGTGGGTGGGCGGAGCTACACGTGAATTTGGTGGCGGAGCTAAACGGCAGGTTGCCTGTGAAACCCCGCCCACCAAATGATGCAAGAAACCAGGAAGAAAGAAGATTTTACAAGAGTGAAGACTGCTGAGTATGTGAGGTGGGAATACCCCTTTAATAAAACCCAATTAACACATAAATGTAGGGCGAGATGGCATCATCTCTATTCACATAGAAATGATCTATCAGATTATTGAAAGTGACCATTCCTGTGTTCAGGGAAAGTTGTTCAGTGATGACGGGGTGAAAGGGTACAGTAACCCCAAATTATTCCTGACCCAGAGACAATGTGAACCATTGATGTTCTGAGTGGTGTTTGGAAATGGGGTATACAAAGTTGGGATTTCTACTGACTCATTGTTAGGTAGCCTGTGTATTCACTGCAATTCATACAAAAGTGATTAGTTTAACATTAATTTTAATAGTATGATCAATAAAAGTGTAGATTTAATAGTGTTTAGTCATGCAGAATGGAGTATTATAACTCTAAACACATAGCAGATATCAACTTGGTCCTACAAGTGGTTGTCAAAGGTACCCAGGAGTATGAAATCGACTCCTCCAGTCCACATCCCAAGTCCGGGCAGCGTTTAGGGAAGGTAGATCTACCAGAATACTTCTAATTATGAGAAGTCCTCTACTCCTACTGAGCCAGGTGATAGTGGTTAGAAGGACCCTTGATGGTAAGTGCAAGAATAACTCAGAAGACAGCAGTTGCAGATAATGACAATCGATGCAGCATTTAGATGGGTGTAGCAGCACAACAGGAATTCCACTGTAGAAGATGATCCTGAGCCTTGTAATGATGTTTTACAGAAAGGAAATACCCCATAATATATTAAGTCCATTGCATAATAAAACCAACTCTAGTAATACTCCACTCTGCCTCTGCCACTATATATGTGGGGTCGGGATGATATATACAAGTTCCAATGGTACTCTGTCTACCTGTGTAATGCAGGGTCCAGGCTGTGAGGCTCTGGTAACCCTCATGTAATCCTCCAACCTAGCACTCCCTTTCCTCTCAGGAGGCTGACAGCAGATTCCTTCCCTGTCTCCGGGCCGACAGTCTGGGCGGCAAAATATAGAACAGGTCCTGTTCCTGTCTTATTTTGCAGCAATTCCGTGGCTCCTAGTCATTTAATGAAAGGGGTTGGGGAAGCACGGCCTCCTTTTCCCATGCCTTTAATTCTTGGCTGGCCGGAAGCACACGGTCATCTACAACTGGCCTAAAGCTGTGAGGGGCTAACTCTCAGTGGTGGCCTCTGCTGCTAATTGAAGACTCAGAAGAACTGCCCTTAACTGAACTCAGCATCTCGTCCCCATACCCCAGCCAACAAACCACTGGTTGAGCTGGACTGTGGCTCAAAAAAAGGAGAGGCATACCATCTACAGTACAATGTCTCTAAAAAGGGGGGAAAAGAAGTAAGCTGCAGTACTAGATACAGTACAGTAGCACAATCACAATAAAACAATGCAAAACAGTGCAACAATTGTCCACTGGACACGGCAGATGCTTTTGTAATGTAAATGGGACTTTAACCACATGAGGACCGCCGTACGTAAATTTACGGCCTCATGTGCTGGTACCTAAAGACCGGACTATTGCCGAAATACGTCCGGCCTTTAGGTACCTTTCTGGCGGGGGGAGGGGTGCGGGGGGGACAGGGGTTAGGTGTTACTAACACCTAACCCCTTCCTCCATAACGTCCAGTCGGAACTGAGTCCGACTGGAAGTTTTAACCCTTTCGATCGCGCCGTGAAACATCACGGCGCGATCGAAAGGCATCCGCCGACAATTAAATCAGATCGGCACCCCCCGCGGCGAGATCGGAGGGTGCCGATAGCAGTAAAAGGTAGTCTGGGGTCTGGCCAGTGACCCCAGACTGCCCGAAGCCCCCACATACCTGGTGATCCTGCCAGGACCTTCTGATGTCAGGCTGTGCGTCTACACAGCCTGACATCCTGCTACGGAATGCCATGTGGGACACCTGCAGGCTGTGTCTCACATGGCATTCTATATCAGCAAAGTATTGCTGATTGAAGTGTCCTAAATGGACACATGAAAAAGTAAAAAAAAATGTAAAAAAAATAAAATGAAGTGTATGAAAAAAATTAATAAAGTTATAAAGCCCAAAAATCCCTTTTTCTCAATAGAAAATGAATTATATAAAAAAAGAACTCAAAAGTAATAAAAACAATGCATATTTGGTATTGTCGCGTCCGTAACAATCTGTACAATAAAACTGAAATAATATTTAATGTACACGGCGAACGCCGGAAAAAAAAAACGGAAAAAACTCGCCGGAAGTAATGATTTTTCGCCATCTCACCATACAAAATATGCTATAAAAAGTGATCAAAAAGTCATATGCATCCGACAACAGTACCAATAAAAAGCGCAGGTTGTCCCGCAAAAAATAAGCCCTCAACCAACTCTGTCAACCGAAAAATAAAAATGTTACGCCTCTTAGAAGATGCGATGCAAAAAACATTGATTTATGTCCCCAAATGTGTTTTTCCTCTGCAGAACTAGTAACACATAAAAAAATACTATAAATGAGGTATCGCCGTAACCGTACCGACCCGCAGAATAAAGGGAACATGTTACTTATACTGTACGCTGCATGGCGCAAAATTAAAAAAGTAAAACTCAATGCCAGGATTGATTTTTTTTTTTTAAATCCAGCAAAAAAGGGTTAATAAAATGTATTCAATAAGATGTAGACACCCAAAAATGGTGTCATTACGAAATGCATCTCATCCCGCAAAGAATAAGCCCTTATATGGCCACGTCACCAGAAACATAAAGAAAATATAGCATCTCACAATGTGAAGACAAAAACCCTCAAAAATCGCCAAATTATTAGAACACAACTGGGTGCGTCATGTAGGGAATATATAAGCTGTGTGAGCGGATATCAGGGGACACCCCAGATTTACAGCTTATGAGGGAACAGACACCAGAAGTGACCCCTAAAGTGACCCCCAGAGTGACTCCCCCAATCATAGGAGCTACGGGGACATAGTAGGGAATTTGGTGTTTGCAATGTCCTCCGCACAGCTTATACATTCCCTCTTCGCCATCCGCTGTGCAGTCACGTCCGGGATACTAATACTCACTACACCCCCTGATAAATTCTTTGAGGGGTGCAGTTTTCAAAATGGGGTCACTCCTGGTACCCCATGGAATCCACTTTTCTGGTACCTTACAGGCTCTACAAACATGACATGGCGTCCAGATACCAAACATCTGAATCTGTGCTCCAAAAGCCGCATAGCGCTCCTTCCCTTCTGCACCCTGCTGTACGTCCAAACTGCAGTTTATGACACATGTATGACACATGTATGACACTGGTGTACCCCCGGATAACGGACATAATGTCATATGTGGGTATAAACTGATACTAGGGCACAGCCGGACACAGAAGGGAAGAAGGGTCATTTGGTTTTTGGAGCACAGACGGTTTGGTTTTTGGATGCCATGACACTTTTGTAGAGCTGAAACGCCAGTAATTTGGAATCCCCTGATAAATTACCTTATTTTGGAAACTACACCCCTGAAGGATTTATCCAGGGGTACAGACAGCATTTTTAACCCCCAAGTGTTGCTATAACTTTATATATATAACTATAACTGTAGTGGATTGTGAGAGGTGAAAATGACCATTTTTCCAGGAATACGTCCTTTCAGTGCGTAATATGTTGTGCCCACCTTGTATCAGAGATGAACGCTCTAAAAGCTGTTGTGCCTGGGATACCCGTTTAACAGTTTTTGGAGTGTCTCTGCTGACATAAGTCGGGCACAACATGTTGCACACTGAAATGGCAAATCTGTAAAATTTTCATTTTTAACTTCTCTATCAGTTGCGATTTCATTTCTGGAAACTAAATAAATGCAACACTCAAGGGTTAAAAATTCTCGCTACACCACTTGATAAATCCCATCAGTGGGGTAGTGTCCAAAATAGGGTGACATGTCTGCGGATTCCACTTTATTGGCAATTCAGGGGCTTTGCAAAAGTGGCATGGTGTGCTCCAAAAACCAATATAGCGCTCCTTTCCTTCTGTCCCCGGCTGTGCCCAAACAGCCATTTCTACCCACATATGGCATTAAGTACGTTATCCGGGGTACACCAGTGTCATACATGTGGGCATACACTGCTATTTGGGTACCCAGCAGGGTGCAGATGTGAAGGAGCAATATGTGCTTTTGGAGTGAAGATTTAGATTCTTCGTTTTTGGACACCACGTCACATTTGCAGAGACCCTAAAATTGCCCCTACAAAATGGGGTCACTTCTTGGTGAATTCCAGTTTACTGGAACCTCCAGGGCTCTGCAAAAACATCATGGCGCCCAGAGGGTCCCTCTAAATCTGTACCCCAAAAGCTAAAACGCACAGTGGTCCTTCCCTTCTGAGCCCTGCTGTGTGCCCAAGCAGCAGTTTACACCCACATATATAATTTTTTGACCCCCGGGATGGCCCACTTAATAGTTTTAGGAGTGCAGGTCTCTGACAACACAAAGTGGGTGCAACGTATTGGGCACCGAAATGGCATATTTTTAAAAATTTCAATTTTCATTTTGTACATTAATTTTTGGGAAGCATTTTAGGCTCAAAATGATAATACCCCTTGATACATTCCTTGACAGGTGTAGTTTCTAAAATGGGGTCACTTTTGAGGGGTTTCCATTGTATTGATACTTTAGGGGCTCTGCAAATGCGACATGGCACCTCAAAACTATTCCAGCAATATATGCCCTCCAAAATCCAAATAGCGCTCTTTCCATTCTGAGCCCCAGCATGTACCCATACAGCAGATTTTGGCCACATATGGGGTATTGCCGTGTTCAGAAGAAATTGTGTAACAAACTGTGGGGGGCTTTTAATTCTTAAACTATTTGCAAAATTAAAACTATGGCGCTAAATGGACGATTTATTGGGAAAAAAAGTAATTTTTCATTTTCACGTCCCAATGTTAATAAAATCTGTGAAACACCTGTGAGGCCAAAATACTCACTCTACCCCTAGACAAATTCTATGAGGGGTGTAGTTTCCAAAATGGGGTCACTTATAGGGGGTTTCCACTGTATTGGTACTTTAGGGGCTCTGCAAATGCGACATGGGACCTGAAAAATATTCCAGCAAAATCTGCCCTCCAAAAGCCAAATAGCCCTCTTTCCATTCTGAGCCCCGCCATGTTCCCATACAGCAGATTATGACCACATATGGGGCATTTCTGTGTTCAGCCGAATTTGTGTAACGAACTTTATGGAGCTTTTTCTCCTTTATCCTCTTGTGAAAATTAAAAATTTGGGGCTAAATTGACAGTTTGTTGGAAAAAAAGTAATTTTTCATTTTCATGGCCCAATGTTAATAAAATCTGTGAAACAGCTGTAGGGTCAAAATGCTCACTCTACCCTTTAATATGTTCTGTGGGGGGTATAGTTTCCCAAATGGGGTCACTTTTAGGGGGTTTCCACTGTATTGGTACTCTAGGGGCTCTGCTAATGCGACATGGCACCTAAAATTATTCCAGCAAAATCTGCCATCCAAAAGCCAAATAGCGCTCCTTCCATTCTGAGCCCCGCCATGTTCCCATACAGCAGATTATAGCCACATATGGGGTATTGCCATGTTCAGGAGAAATTGTTTAACAAACTGTGGGGGGCTTTTACTCCTTTATCCCCTTGTGAAAATGAAAACTTTGGAGATAAAGTGACATTTTAGTAATTTTTCATTTACACATCCCAATGTTAGTAAAATCTGTGAAACAACTGTAGGGTCTAAATGCTGACTATACCTCTTGATGAATTCTGTGAGGGGTGTGGATTCTAAAATGGGGTCACTTTTGGGGGGTTTCCATTGTTTTGGTACTCTAGGGTCTCTGCAAATAAGGCATGGCGCTGAAAATTATTCCAGCAAAATCTGCTGTTCAAACACCCAGTGTCGCTCCTTCCCTTCCATGCACTGCCGTGTGCCCAAAAATCAGTTTACACCCACATGTGGGGTATTTCTGTGCACGGGAGAAATTGCACAATAAACTGTCAGATGCATTTTCTCCTTCAACCCTTTGTGAATGTGTTAATTTTGGGTCTAAATGAATGTATTAGTGAAAAAAAATGAAATGTCTAAATTTCACTGCCATATTATTTTTATTCTTATGAAATGCTTAAAGGGTTAACAAACATCCCAAATGCTGTTTTGAATAATTTGAGGGGTGCAGTTTTGAAAATGGGGTAATTTATGGGGGTTTCTATTATACAGGCCTTTATAATTACTTTCAGAACTGAAGTGGTCCCTAAAAAATTGGTTTGGAGAATTTTCTTGTAAATCTGGAAAATTGCTGTTACACTTGTAAGCCTTGTGACGTCCAAAATAAATTAAAAGACAATCAAAATATGATGCCAATATAAAGCAGAGATATGGGAGATAATATTTATTCATGTATTTGGATGGTATGACTATCTGCCTGAAAAGCAGATAATTTCACATTTTGAAAATTGCAATTTTTTTCAAATTTCCATCAAATTTCCTAGTTTTTTTATAAATAAATGCAAAAATATTGATTAGTGTTTACCACTAACATGAAGTATAATGTGTTACAAGAAAACAGTCTCAAATTCATTTGTGTAAGTTAAAGCGTCTCAAAGTTATTGCCATTTAAAGTGACATGTCAGTTTTGAAAAAAGAGGCCTGGTCTTTAACATACTTTTGGGCCTGGTCCTTAACCGGTTAAGGCTAAGGCTCCCAGGGTGTTTGGCAGTGGTTCTTCCCGCAGCGGAACAGAAAGTTTTCCTCCATGGACTCTCTTTTACAATTATATGTATGGGAAAGCTGCTGGCGTTTCCGTAGATATAATTGACATGCTGCGATTTCCAAAACCGCACCTGTACTGTATAACGCCACGCTTTTTCTAGCAGCATTTCAGCCGCAGGCAAATCGTGGCGTTTACGGTCCGTGGGGCCCTGGCCTAAGGGCTTGTTCGCAAAGTAGAATTTGTTCTGATTCTGTGGCAAATTCCACTTCAATCACTTTTGGTAGGTATCAGTCATTGCAGACCAGGAATACCCCACAGCCTTGTCTTAGTATTACACTTTGGCCCCTTGCAAACACACTCAGATTCTTACACTTCCCCATCTCTCCTGCTCCCAATATAAATTATCAACTTCAAGAAGTGACTATCCACTTGCAGCATAATATATTCCGACCTTTGGCAGGTGTCTGTCAGATTTTATTACTGTTACTCACTTTTTTGATCATGGCTGATCAGTATACAGTATATGTGCATGTATATGTATTATTGTTCAGGCAGATATATAGTATTATATTTTATGTCCTAGTCTTATTAACATAAAAATGAAACAAAAAAGGAACTTCCTTTTATTTACACGTGTCCTTATACAAGAATGCAGAAGATTACACCCTTGATAAGAATGCATGGTAATAGGCTTAGGTGTCATAATCTCATTTGTGACAAACTACTGATCCTTGTGTTCAGTAACATGGCAAAAATATACAAGGCACCATGTTAAAAATGATCATTGTAAAGTGATAATCTATCACTTTGTACAGTTTATTTACTATCTAGTTTTATTTAGACTATACAAATTCTGTGATAATTTCTATCTATATCTACATTTATCTTCAATAGGATGGTCTAACAAGGCAGAAATAATGGATAGAATTGCACCCACTAAAATATCGACAATAAGCAAAAAAGACAAACCCTGCCTGTATGGTTTTAGGAAGAGGAAATATATGTCCATAGCAAAGAGCACCAAGTAAAACCCTGCTGCTAAACGTCATAAGGGGTTGTAGAATCCTACTAATATTATAAAGGTGAAAGCATGTGTGTTTGGATGTTTGTGTGTTTGTTCCTCAATCACACCTACACGGGCGAACGGATTTGTCTGAAAATGCGCACTTACATACCTTGGGATTGAACGATAGGCTACATCGAATTCCCGTACACCACTGCAATTCACTCCCGTGTCCGGTGCTTCTCACAGTTCAATTCGCTGTAGGACCTGGGATGACGTCATCCCAGCCCCTTCAGCAGCTCACCTGATTGGGTGCCGCTACTCTATGTGGGCGGAGTTATCGTCCGGCCGCTGTCCACACCAACATGGCATCTCTGAGAGGTCCGGAGCGTCCTGCACAAGGGACTCTACTCTGGGGCAGCGACAAGTCCATACGCTGCCCCACCTGCCCGGCCTCACCATGGGACTGCAGTACTCTGCCGCGGCCAGACAGGGGGTTGCCTGCGCTGCGCTCTGGAACACCGGTTCGGCCAGCTGTCCCGTAGCGTCTGCAGTCTCTGGACACTACAAGTCGGAACATCGGTGCACGGGAAGCCCAGGCTGTGCTGAGGCCGGGGCCACAGGTTGGTAGGGGGAAAAGGGACACACTGTCGGCAGGGTCTGATAGGGGGAAAAGGGGGCATGGGGTAGGTAAGACGGGGGAAGGGGGCATGGGGTAGGAGGAAGAAGTGACCACATGGAGAAGTGGGTAGGGACAAAGGGGGGTGGCGGGCATCAGGAGGGAGAGGAGGTAAAGAGTTCCAGTGGGCCGCAGAGTGGGGGGGCACAGGGTAGGTAAGACGGGGGAAGGGGGCATGGGGAAAAGGGGGGCACGGAGTGGGTAACATGAGAGAAGGGGGCATGGGGTTAGGGGGGGAAGGGGGCACGTTCCTGCGGGCAAAGGGGTAGGAGGAAGGAGTGACCACATGGAGAAGCGGGTAGGGAGAAAGGGGGGTGGTGAGCGCCAGGAGGGAGAGGAGGTAAACAGTTCCAGCGGCCCGCAGGGTGGGCTCCGAGGGTCCATGGACCCACAGGTGTAGGAAGGGCCCGCTGCAGACACAAGGCAAAAGAATAAGCCTGTGCACCGCTCCAGGTGGGTCCCGTGGACGAAGTCGCGGGTAAAAGCTAGTGTAATATAAGTGAATGGAGTCCCTGAGGATGTCACAAAAAGGTCAAGCAATGGGGCAGATAGGGCCTTACCCTATGACAAAAAACAAACGCAGAGCAATATAGGCATTTAATGACATTTTTCATGATAAAAATGCCATTTGAAACCTGTTCCAAGGCAGTTTAAAAGGTAACTCCGTGAGCACATTCTGTGGAAATCAGCTTCATGCCTTTTGCGCTTATATCAAGTTTTCCAATTTTTGGCTTTGTCACAGAAGGAGAAAAACAATAATAAGGTTAAGTTCACACGGAGATTTTTGGTCAGGATTTTGAAGCTGTATCGCCTCAAAATCCTGACCAAAAAGACAGCTCTCATTGAAATCAATGGGAGCTGGTCAGGTGTTTTTTCAGGGAGCCGTTTGTTCCGGTTCCCAGAAAAAAAGAAGCGACATGCTCATGTCAGCATGCCGCGACGGAATGCTGATACTGCATCAGCATCCCGTTGCAGCTAGCCGTGCGGAAAGTTCACAAGGTGGAAAAGGTTTCCGACACCTTTTCCTCTGTGTGAACATACCCTAAGGTGTTTGGTTCTATTATGCCTGTCATAATAAATCTGCCCCATTATTCTAACCTTTTCAATATAAGGACATAGAAGCGAAGAAGAGGATCCGTGCTCAGAGGTCGTGTGGATATACCAAGAGTCAAGGTGTAGATAAGAGAATCTTTAATGGAATGTACACAGTACAGTACAACGCGTTTCGGGTTATAGAAAAAAACCTTTTTCAAACCTCTGTTGACATAACTTGACCATAAAAGACCCCCCAGAGTATAATGATAATGTTTGTGGGGTTTGCGGGCCCGCGGCCTCACTTACCAATCCTGGCTCCTGCCGCCTCCGCAGAAGCGCCAGTGGCTGTGAGCAGGATTGGTAAGTAAATAAGGCCCACTACCTGGCGGAGTTACTCCAGCAGGTAACAGACTATTAAAAAAAAATATATATATATATATATATATATATATATATATATATATATATATATATCACAGGGCCCCCTAATGTCCCAGACCCTGTGGCAGGGACCACTGCTGCTACCACGGTTGTTACGCCACTGGTCCCATGTACAACTCCCTCTTCCTTCAGACCCTCCAACATGCAGTCTTATAGTCTTAACATGCATCCCTCCTCTCCCCACTCCACCATGTACTACCCTCACTCCTCTCCACATAACAGTACCTCACCACACAGTAGTGTATAGAGCTGTATTAATGAGACCCCGCCATCACACCTACTAGGAGCTATGGCAGTATTGAGGACTCCGGTTCACTTGAAAGGAGAGCTGCCCTGAGGCACCAGGCGAGCAGTCTAGGGCACCTTTGAGGATGGAGTTCTGGGCAATTTCTCAGTTTGCCCCCACTACCGCCCGGATTGGAGGCATTGTGAGCACGTACAGTATTTGATTGAAAATAACTTTTATTCACAATCAGTCGTCAAACAAAGTATTACAAAGTACTACAACGCAGCGCATATGATGCACCACAACAATACTTGCATAATAAATAAATACAATCCCATACATCATGGAGCAGGGCTAGGCAGAGCTCCAGGAAGAAATCTCCCTCGGTGCTCCCCCTCGCCCCATCCCATCCCAGTATTTCCTGGCCCCACAGCATGCATGCAATTAACAACTCAGCTATCTGACATGTGGAGGGAGAGTACACAGGCCTGAAGCTTTATTGAAGAACACACAAACATGAGGGAGGCAAACAATTCCTATTCTAACTAAACACAGTATTTGCAGACATCCGAACACTTCCTCACTAGTCGGTGCTATAGTACTCTGACTGGAATGTGGCCAGTCCCCTTTATACAGTGAGCTGTGCTGTGATTGGCCCTTCAGAGAAACAAATGAGAAATTGCAGCGCTCAATTGGCTGTTCTGCAGCGCGAGCTGTGTTGCCATGGCAACGGTGTCCTGGGTAACGAATACAACCTGGCTAGACAGTGATACTAGGCCCTTGTCCACTAAACCATGGTACGAGGAGATAACGGAGAATTCCCGGGAGCTGGAGCTGACATGGACGTGTAGGAGAAGCATACGGAGCTGCGCAGGACAGAGCTGGACAGGTAGACGACACGTGACTTGTGGAACTACATATCCCAGCATTCTCCTACAACTAGTATGCTGCATAGCAGACTAATAGATGCCTTGCTAGTTTTTCTGCTGCTTGTATACTATAGAAATGAGTAAGGAATGCTGAGAGTAGTATAACTATAGCTTGTGTGGTAATGGTATTGCTAAACACATCTTTCATGTTTCTCTGGTAATGTAGGGTATGTTCACACTGAGTTTTTTTTGCAGGCAGATTTTGAAGCAGAATCCACCTCAAAATCCACCTGCAAAAATGGCTCCCATTTTTCAATGGGAGCCGCTCCATTTTTTCCGCTAGCTAGTAGCGGAAAAAAGAAGCGACATGTAACACCCCTTCAGACCTCACTCTATAGGAAGGGTGTGTGTGTCTTTAAATTTGCTATGGCGCAGTGCCTCCACCCGAATCTTTCTCGGAGCTCTGTAGGAAGGCAGGAGGGTTGTCCTCTTCTGCCAGGGGTTGACTCGGGAAACCCCTGCCTAAGCTCAGTACACACTCACAGAGTAGGGGTAAAACAACTGGGGAGTATTTATTGGGATAGAATTAAATAGGAGTGTGCTCAGGAGAGCAAATTGCAAAAGTAGAAAGGTAAGATAGCATATAACATAACACATAAACAATCCAGCAGTTGCTCCTTTGTAACCATAACCATGAGCTATAAATGCATGACAGGCCTGGCAGATATAATAGTATAAATGGATCTCCTAATGCTCTAAACTCTGGGGAACACAGGGTTAATGTACAATGACTCACACATAGTACATAATTCTCTCACACAGATACGTTGGCACACACACGCCACATAACTAGCTGCATGTACCAAATCTCCCCGTAATAAAGCTGTAGCAACATAAATAACTCAGTCCATCAGTTGGGGCCCTGTTGCCGCTGGTGTTGGCGCGCTTGCTGGTACCGTTGGTGCACTTAGGATTACTGTCCTCAGAAATAGTTCCCACAACAACTCTATTACACAGTTCAGCAGTGGTTACTCACAACTCCCAGACACATAGGTGCATTCACTTCCAGAATTCTGCTTGGCTCTGCAGCAATCAAGTGGAGTGGGGCAGGGTCCGCCTGTGTGATGAGACAAGGGGTCTCTCCGGAGCCAAGTTGTAGAGCTGTCTAGCTGCCAGGTGACCTCCTCTCCTGGTCTTAGCTGCTGTGCTGGCAAGACTGTCCTTGGAGCTCTACCCTGTGTCTGCAGGTGCTGGACTCTCTGCTCTCCCAACCATGCGGTCCCCACATCTCCTTCCTGTTTTCCCTTGACCCACAATCCCCTTCTCCCCCAATCCTCTGCAGCTTTTCCCCTAGGTGGCAGGGGCACAGAGAAGCAGGTGGGGCTGGGATAGGTAATCCTGGGTGTCTGTACAGTGTTGTCTAGTCCTGTTATTTTACCCCTAGAAGGGGCTACAGACATGACCTAACTTGCCACGGATTCCGTGGCTGAGTCAGCCGTGGCGTTTGCGGCTCGAGACATTTGGGCCTAATCAGGAGCAGGATGCCGCGACGGAATGCTGATACTGTATCAGCATCCCGTTGCAGCTAGCCGTGCGGAAAGTTCACAAGGTGGAAAAGGTGTGCGCCACCTTTTCCTCTTTGTGAACATACCCTAAGGTGTTTGGTTCTACGGGGACATTCACACACAGCAGAAATTAATATGGCTGAAAGTCAGTTCTGTACATCTGGATGGGATTGATTTGGCAGAAAGCACCTAGATTTCTGCAGGCCCTATTAAGATCAATAGGACAGTTGCAGAAAGTACAGGAACAGATCTGCTGCCGGTGAATGGACACTTAAAAGTAGCTACAAGCCAATTGGTTTCCAGTATTGTACAGGTGAGATTTGTAGTGAGACTCTAATGGTAAGTTCACATGGAGTTTTTTTTGCGGATACGGCCTCAAAATCCTGACCAAAAAGATGGCTCCCATTGAAATCAATGGGAGTCGGTCAGTTCTTTTTTTCCGGGAGCCGTTTTGTTCCGGCTTCCGGAAAAGAAGCGGGATGCTCATACTTTCAGGTGGATTTGCCTCACGACATCCGCCTGAAGACACTCCTTCCCGACTAGGCCCATTCATTTGGGCCTAATCCAGAGCGGAGTGCGCGACTGGATGCTGGTGCAGTTGCACCGGCATCCAGTCGCAGCTACCTGTATTTTGGACCGGAACCTGAGGTGGCCTCCCCTTGTGAACTTACCCAAAGGCTAATGCCCCATGTAGTGGCTGCAACAAAAAAGATATCCAGGAAAAACTGAGGCGGCAACACATCACAGGTTTTCTCGCGGTCCCGTTGCAGCCTTTCTACTTCCATTATACCTATAGGGTATTACTGTAATAGTGGTCCCACAGGCAATAATTTTCCTCTACAAGAGTAATGTGATTAACTGTGGGGGGGAGGAAGGGGGGCACTATTACACTAAGTACAAAAGTAATGCTAAAATGCGTCTCTAACACTGTGGGGGGCTTGCGGCGGTGCCAAGAAAAATGTGCCAGTTGCGGCTCAGGTATAGATAGTGGTACAGCTTGTCACTGACTGAATCCGACCTGCTCGCTGCCTTCCCCTTAGGGACTCATGTGGCCCGTGCCGAGTGACTGAAAGGGCTTTTCCACCTTGGTATATTGGTTCATACACGGAATCCACCTTAAAATCCGGATAAAAATAACACCTCCCAACTCTCCCATTCAATTCAATAGGAGACAGTAGCAGATTTTTTCTAGCTGATTTTTCAGTTAAAGTAAAAAAGGAGTGTCATGATCTATCTTCAGGTGGATTCCTTTTGCAACATTTTTTGTAGTTTAAAAAAAAAAAAAACTGCAATACTCACTATGACACTATTAAAAATATGGTGGACGAACCCTGCATGACATGCCAGCATGGGGAAACAGCTGATCCTATGGATACGACATCAGTTTTAAAAATTGGGATAAGCCCTTTAATCCCTTCCCGTCATCTGCCGTAATAGTAGGGTGTCCGCCATAGCAGTCTGGTCTCTGCTATATTCTACAGTGGAGACCCGTAACTAATGCCCACAATCAGAGTTCATTTGCAGCTTCCAAGTACATTGTACAGAATAGTAAATGGTAGCATCATGAAGAACAATTTGTCCAGCAAACATTAAGCCCTCATATGGCTCTGAGAACGGAACAATAACAAAGCTAGGGGATTTGGAAGGCGGGAAGTCAAAAACGAAAATGTCACCAGCGGGAAGGGGTTAATATGACTGGTGGAAATTTAATACTGGGACTGGCCTCCAGACAGTAATACCACTATAGTAGTGACTTACAACTTGTAGTGACTTACAACTCTGGTGGCAACCCTTATTGGACCTTAACTAATTTAATATTTGCCATCTATCCATTTACTGGATTGTTGTCAAGATATATCCCTTTAAAGAGGACCTTTCATGTCCTCCTGCACATGCGGATTTATATACTGCTAGAGAGCTGACAGTGCGCTGAATTCAGCACACTGTCGGCTTTCCCATTCTGTGCCCCGGGGCTGGAGATATTGGTGCCATTAGTTTCGGCACCGATCTATGCCCACCATCAGTAGGGCGTTCCTGACAATGTAGATGGGCTATGAGGAATGCCCCCCACCACCCTGATGTACTGTCAGGATGGGTGTGCTAGCCAAGCTAGACTGTCAGGAACACCCTTCTTGACGGTGGACAGAGATTGGTGCCGAAACTAACAGCACCAATACCTCCAGCCCGGGGGCCCATAATGAGAAAGTCGGCATGTGTAGGAGGACCTGAAAAGTCCTCTTCAAAAGGATCCTATCATTAAAACTCCATTTTTTACTCACTATCACGTCGGAATAGCCTTAAGAAAGGCTATTCTTCTCCTACCTTTAGATGTCTTCTCCGCGCCACCGTTCGGTATAAATCCCGGTTTTCATTGGTATGCAAATGAGTTCTCTCGCAGCACTGGGAGCAGGCCTCAGCGCTCAAACAGCATTGGGGGCGTCCCCAATGCTGCGAGAGAGCTCTCCAGCGCCACCTCCATCTTCTTAAGGAACATCTATTTCACACGTCTTCCTCCGGCGCTGGCTTCAAACTTCTAGGTCTCGGGCCTAGGGCAAAGCTTACTGCGCATGCCCGCCGGCCACAAGAAAATGGCCACTTTCACAGTATTGTAAGCGGCCCTTTTCTTATGGCCGGCAGGCATGCGCAGTCGGCTTTGCCCTAAGCCAGAGGCCTAGAAGTTTGAAGCCAACCCCCGGAAGAAGACCCGTTCATGAAGAAGATGGAGGCGGCGCATTGGGAGTCGCCCCCAGTGCTATGAGAGAGCTCATTTGCATACCGACAAAAACCGGGATTTATACCGAACGGCGGTGCAGAGAAGACATCTAAGTAAGCAAGTTTATTCTTCTGGTTCCATGTATCCCTAACTACAGTTTTAAATGTGAGGTTCTTAGCGCACAGTTTGAAAAATTGTGCGAGCCCATCTGCCACGTCACGGCGACCTCATTCAGATGGGTCCCTACACTAAGACTTTTATAAGAAATGCTGTACTCCCCTTATAGACAAGATACCAGTTATATACTATTACTGTAACAGTGAGTATATAAGAGGGTTATCTCCTGCCCTATATATATGAAGTGTTAGTGTAGGGACCCATCGTAATAAAGCCACCAAGTGGTTGATGGGCACACACATGTCATGGATTATTGTGCTTTATCTCTAAAATCAGAATTTTGTGTGTAAATGTATTACATACGTTGTCGAAACGCAATCTCTTTTCGCCATTGTACCTTGTGTGTTCGCAAGGTTCCTAGCCATGGTCATGGCATTCCCTACCTGGACGACATTCTGGTGAAAACTCCTTCTCAATTTCAGTTCCTGTACAGCCTCTAGATCCCTAGGACACCCTCACTCACTTCAGTTGAGTGATCAAAAATCGTGTCTTTCATCCAGGCGGATCTGCTTTCTAGTCCTAGAGTATGATAGAGTTTTGCCAGGATCCTTCTCTCCAAGGAGAAACATATGTCCTTCCAGGCTCAGGTATGTTTTCTGCTCCTGAACTCACCCATCCCTATCCGCTCCTGCATGCATGTTCTGGGTTGCTTGGTTTCCTCTCTGGGGATTTTCCTTACTTCTAGTTTCACACCTGCCCAATCCGACAGGTGATCTTGGCTTAGTTCCCCATTGGCGCTGGATTACCCCATTCTTCTCACTCTGTTTCAACGGTCACTTTCCACGTCATCCACCGAATTTGTTCCTTCCTTCTGATTCACTGACAGTCATCAGATGATCAGACAATCCGACAGCCGGAACTTACCTGAACCACTAGGGCTTAACCCAAAATTGACCCTAATGGCCCAAACAACCAGATGCCTGGAATGAGCAGAAAATCCCATCCTGGCACTGTAGGCAATCCACATTCCAGCTATGGATAACGGAATTGTGGACTTCCTCAGCTGGCAATGTTTGGACCCGGGCAAGTGATTTCTTCAGCAAGACTTCTTTGATGACATCTCACATATGTTCCTCCAGGCTCAGGTCTGTTTTCTGCTCCTGAACTCACCCATCCCTGTCCGCTCCTGCATGCATGTTCTGGGTTCCTTGGTTTCCTCCCTGGGGATTTTCCTTACTTCTAGTTTCACACCTGCCCAATCCAACAGGCGATCCTAGCTTAGTTCCCCAGTGGCGCTGGATTGCCCCATTCTTCTCGCTGTTTCAACAGTCACTTCCCACGTCATCCACTGGATTTGTTCTTTCTTCTGATTCACTGGCAGTCATCGGATGATCGGACAATCCGACACCTGTAACTTACCTGAACCACTAGGGCTTAACCCAAAATTGACATTAATGGCCCAAACAACCAGATGCCTGGAATGAGTAGAAAATCCCATCCTGGCGCTGTTGGCAATCCACATTCCAGCTATGGATAACGGAATTGTGCACTTCCACAGCTGGCAATGTTTGGACCCAGGCAAGTGATTTCTTCAGCAAGACTTCATTGATGACATTTCTACCCATAGCCTACAAGTTCCCTCTTCACCTTCGTGTCTCAGATCAGGCCATGCCATGGATGCTTTGGACCTAGTTCCATACTCTATGTCTCTCTTCCCTGCTCCCTCCCAGGATCAATCACATTCCAGCGATTCTCATCACTCCTAGATTGGTCTCGGGTACACCAATGTGGTCACATTCTTGGCCGACATTCGATGGCATAGCCTTTATCTGAGCTAGTCTTTTTTCTCAGGGACCTGTTTTCCACCTACATTTAGAGCCACTACATTTAATGCCATGGCTTTTGAATGTTAAAGATCAGATATGTGCCCTGACTCTTCTGTTTCAGGGGCCCGCAGCTTCCAGCTTAGCCATTAAAACCTATATACAAGGAGGTGCCCACATAGCGCCTCCTTATAACCAGCTGTCCTTCCTTGGGATCTCTATCCAGTGTTAGAGCATAAGCAGTCTCCACACTTTGAGCCACTCAAGGACGTTTCCCTAGAAGGTGGCTTTTCCTAGTCATTCCTTACCTAATCCATCACTAGTATAAGGATCTTCTTCTTAGCAATTGAATGGGCCTGAATTCGGAAAGGCATAAGCCAATTCGTCTTTTCAGTTGTACCCGTTTTACACATATTTGGGAAAGGGTTGGAAAATAAAGTAATTTGATTTCTACAATAGATAGAGTGCTGGCGATCTTCTTAGCGGTATAGCAGGCTTAAGAAGCTGAAGCTTTTTTGCTTCCTGTCGCTTTTAATATTTCTCAACATAATTAGCAAGGCTTATAGACAAGCAAACATATAGATCCATATTGCACACACACCTTTACATAAATTGTATACAGGGGTCTATTACTTAACTATACAATAGAAACATACTGTACATAACTATGATATAAATGTATAGTACACACAACTTTCATGTACATATAGATGCATATTATACATGTATATACGTACATGCTGTGTATAGAGATAAACATTGTATCATTTCCACTTCTTTAAGACATGTATAAATAAATAAACACACAAACATACAGATATATATGTCTGTACATATCCGTACCATATACTTGCCATACACATACTGTATATACAAATGTTTCTTACTGGAGCTCTTTCCCACCGTGTGAACTCTCCGCGTAGCTAGCTGCGACAGGATAACAATGCAGTGCACCAGCATCCTATCGTGGCATCCCGCTCCTGATTAGGCCTGAATGAATGGGCCTAATTAGGAGGGAGTCTCGAGCCGCGGAATCCATGGGAAGAAGGGGCATGTCGCTTCTTTTTCCCGCTTGCTGAAAAAAATTGCTAGCAGGAAAAAGAAGCAGCTCCCATTAAAATGAATTCCGCGTCAAAATCCACCTGCAAAAACCTCTGTGTGAACTAGCCCTTAGTGAAGTAGGAGAACCTGATAGAGTGGTGATAGAAGTATAAGCACTTCCTATATATTTCCCGTTTTTGTTGACGTCCCTCTTGGCTTTGGTTAAAAACAATGCAGCAAAATCTGCCACAAACAAAAAGCAGCTTTTGCGCAATATTTGACTTCAGCCTTGGTTGACAAAAAGAGTCACTGCCACCCATTTCCACTGCAAGCTGCACCTTCCTATACAAGTAAGTAAGCGAGCATGTTGTCCATGTACTGCCATGCTTTTGGCATCTGTCCACCTAATAGGGGACTATAGACATGTGTGTACCAAAAGCATTTCCTATCACATGTACTAAATGAGGACTTTGGTTTCTAAGGGTATGTTCACACAGAGTTTGTTGCAGGCTGATTTTGAGGTGGAATCTGTTAGTAGCAGTTTTTTTTCCCTCTAGCTGATTTTTTCAGCTTGATTTTCAAAACTGCACCAGTTTTGGAAATCGCGGTGTGTCCACAGTGAGATTTTAACTGCAAAGAGGGCAAGGGATTTGCTACAATCCCATCCGGTCTACTCTGACTGTAAAACGCCACATTACGCCATATGAGGCCCAGGCCTGAAAATCCCTGGGAGGCGTAAAAAAACGCATCTAAACCACAGACAAAAAAAGAATCATCTAAAAAAAATGCATTAAACGTTTCCTAATTCCTGAAGCAGATTTTTTCAGCCTGCAAAAAAACTGTGTGTGAACATATCCTAATGGATCAGAATAGAAGGCAGAACAGGCACTATTTGTAATAGTAGAAATATAAAATCAGAAGGATCTCGCTTTTATAAGTATGCGGAGTAGCAGAGCTGACTGCGCTGTTCTGCCTGCCCAGAGATAGCTGCTGACAACTGATATTAGTGGACACAGGAAGAAATCTTATTAAACATGGCAAGGTGGGAAAGTTTATTTGTCATATAAATGATGGAGCAGAATAATGTACTTGTGTGAACGGAGACCAATGCTGGGCAATTACTAACAGTCTCCACCACCAGCCATTATTTGTAACATGTTATGTCTATTGATTGGTCGTGTCTTAAGATCCTGAGTAATATCATTAGATTTCTTACCAAAGTTGTCACCATAAAGTTGTCCCCTCTGCAGAGCCAGTCACACAGACGTCCAGCTCCTGTTCACACTGAGCGCTAACTGACAGCAGACAACTGATTTTTTTTTTCAAATACCTATCCAGCAATCCTATTGGTTGTAGGTGGATGCAGTAACCATGGTGACCTACGCAGCTGAGGAATTAACCCCTTAAGTACCAATACTGTTTTAGCATACACATTGCTGTATGAGGCTTGTGTATTACATGATGAAGTACATACTACTTATGCTTGGTTCACACATCAGTATGCCATCCGTCCGATTGAATTCAGTTTGAGACTTAAAATGGACTGATGCACATACTGATTGCATACTGACACCTTGTTATGCTGATGGCAAACGCTGTCGTCCCCTAGAGGACAGAAAAGGGGATTAAAAGTAGCAATTGTAAACAGAGTAGAGATGAGGACATATACAAAAAGACTGAGGTGGCACTGCTTAATGCAGGTTTGAAGTAACAAGGTAGGATGAGGGGAATTATTGAATGATCCTATGGTGGTGCTCTCAGTAAACAACATAGTCCATATAAAATATAAAGAAGAAGTTTTTCTGTCCGCTTGAAAAGTCGGACATCTTTACATGCAGACAGTGAAGGAAGGGCACGGAGTGCAAAAGAACGCACCCGATCGCCATTTAAATGAATGGCAAGTGTCACGGACACAGCTAGTGTCCGCTCCTAATGTCCGTGCCAGATTTTGAACGGACACTAGGAGCGGACACTACCTGTCGGACACAGACGGTAGTGTGAACGCCCCCTTACTGGTTAACTTTTATTAACTCTCTCTAGTGAGTGGGATAGCATTTCTGTCATTGACTTCAATATCTTATTGGTGGGGGTCTGACTGCTGCTACCCCTGCTACCCAGTAGTCTGAAGGAGTTGTCCCTGCCCAGCTTCTACTATGTAAATTAAAAACATTGGAGACAGTGCTTGCCATGACTCATTCAAACACGTATGCAGGAATGCCGAGACTCAGACTTCCCGCTCATCTAATATTGATGACCTATCCTGTAGAGCCATCATTTGCCCATTTAGAACAAAGGAGAGCTGCACCATTTCCCAAAATACTGTATAAGGCTGAGTTCACATCTGCACTTGTTTACCTTTGCAGGATTCCATCCCCTATTCCGCTTGAAAAATACAGGGGGAAAAATCCTGTGAATCTATCACAGTCTATGGCCTAGTTCACACGGGGCAAGGGGGCGTATTTTGGTCCTGATTGTGACACGGGAAGACGTGTCAGAATTGGACCAAAATATGCCTGCTGTGATTGTCATGGCTTCCGACAGTCGCAGCACTCAGTTCCAGATTAGGCCCAAATGAATGGGCCTAGCCTGGAGCGTGCTGCCACGAAGCGGACGCCGTGTCTGAATCAGCCGCAGAATCCGCCTGAAGAAAGGGCAGCTCGCTTCTTTTTTGCATGTTGCCGTTCATGGAAAAAAGTAAGCTAGCAGTCTACATAGACCGCTATTGTGAGGGGGTAGATTATGACGTGGATTCAGTGCCAAAATCCGCCCTCTCTTGCCCTGTGTGAATGGGGCCTAAGGGGTAACTCCTTTTTAAGCAGATTGGGTTTACGTTTTTCAGGTTCCCAAGCAGACTCGAAGAACGGAAACTTGAATGCTAGTGTGAACCTAGTGTAAGCATTGAGAAACCTTTGGCTTAACTCCAGATTTTGCCCTAGTACACGCACATGTGCACAGCTCGTTACAGTCACAGCACAGTAATCAACAGTCTTGTAACGAGCTCTGCACCTGTGTGTTCATCACATGATCATGGACTGTCTATCACATGACCATAAACTGATTTCTATCCACTGCAAGCAAGCTGAATGAACAACAGCAAGCAGAGATCTAGAAATCTGTGAGAGGTTGATACAGACATTGTATTGGAAAATTGTATAAGGCCTGGTTCACATCTGCGTTCGGTACAAAGCGGTGAGCAATGAAAGCACACAGACCCCATAGACTATAGAACTACTTTCCTCTCCGCATGATTTGTGCGGACACCGCACAGTAAACACACGGATTCCATTATAGTCTATGGGGTCCTTGTGCTTTCATTGCTCATTGCTTTTTAATGCATTCGGTATTCTCAAGTCCACTCCCCGAACAGAATACCGAATGCAAATGTGAACTAGACCTAACTTTCATTACACAAACAATAATATTTATTTCCTGAAATTGGACAACCTTTAACTCTTTCACCTTAATTCGTAAACTGTTTATATCGTGTAGGTTGCAAAAATTGAACTAAAGAATTCTCTTTCAATGGTACAAAACTCCTTACCAATTCCTCAAGGCCTTCCCTTTCCTCAGGCTCCATCCATATGTTGGTGATGTGGGGTCCATGTTGCATATTTGGAGAGAATGCCGAGTGCTGTCCTCACTAGGGCGGAAAAACACCCACTTATACACCTCCATGCGTTGGCTGCCCATCACCTGTACCCTGGCGAGGCACTTTTGTCAATGTTTTGGAACCCTCTCTCCATTGACTCATGGATAACTACCTAGAATGGCTTGTGCCAGTAATACACTGGCACACATTATTTGATAAGGGCTTGGCCTTCCCATTATTCCTCAGTTTTCTTTTCTTCCTTATTCTTCTCTGTCTTTCTATTATTCTTCCTCTCTCGGGATTCAACATTTATTTAGAATTTGCTGTTTCTTTACATTATTATTGGCTATTTGGCAAACCCTGTGTACACTTTAATACGAGCCTGGCATCAAACTGAGAACTAGGGGCGATGTTCTTGGCAATGTTAATATTCACATTACGTACTGAAGACATTTTCAATAAAAGCATGTCGAACTATAAAAATATTGGCCTCAGATGAGGCTGGTAAAAAACGAAAAGAAAAAAACATACTGGCCTGACTTGCGTTTTTGCTCAAATAAAATAAAGGAACTTCACCGTCGATTTTAATTAAATAAATCTTGTTCTGTATCTACAGCTCCCACGCAAACTATGTTTTTCCTTGGTGACAAACCATGTCTTGTCTATTTATGTCGTCTTATTTCCTTCCATTTGTCTCCTATTTTTTGTTAATATACATTTGGTAGGTTATCAAGAAGGAAAGGAGGGACAGAAGGGAATATGACTGCAGGATCAGACTGCACAGGGATTGTTTGTTGTCTGTTGCTGTGGAGACAGATAGGTCGTTATTGGCGCTGTAGACCATTTCGGTTAATTACAGTCTACTGGTTCATTTCTTATTTTCGATGTGTTAAGACATCAATAAAAGTTGGTTGTTAAGTGTACATACAGACCCTTTAGCTTTGTTTGTAGTCTTTTCTCATATTGTCATTGTTGTGTTAGAACATTGTTACATAATTCCTGCTGAATTTTAGTTTTTGGCAATTTTGTCCATTTTCTGGTCATTCTGACCAGGGCTGCTCTATTTAAGTCATCCTGATGTTCAGTGAGTCTGCTGAAAGGCTTTGTGTGGTTATTTTTAGTGCAGTCATATAGCCACCTGGTGTCCAACTGTCTGTACTGCGGCTTCACAGTCATAGAAAATGCTTGCTTTACAGGATTTACAGGCCGTGATTGATGTAAGACCAGCAACAAATTACACACATGGAATGATGCTTTATTATCAGTGGGGAACCACAAAGATCTGCAGACAACTGGCAATAAAGCAGATTATTCAGCGTATAGTTCTCTCTTCCCTCTGTGCATATCTGTGACAGCAGCTCAGTATAAGAAGTGTCAAATGGATTGTGTCCAATGTGATGCAGTGATAAAGCTGGATGTGTCTGCACATCGTATGCAGTATAAGCTCCTGTCACATTACAATATGCACATGCTAAGAACGCTCTATGCAGCGATGGCAGGGTAGATCTGCTTTACTGTGACGGGCCTGACAGATAAAGGAGCCCTATGTTTATAAAATGTGCTGTTTATAGCAGCTGCTGATATTGTTCACATAAATGCCCACATAGGCATAGAGAGGTTGTCCAGGATAACTATATATGTATATTATATATATATATATATATATATATATATATATATATATATATTAGGTCAGAAGTTGAAAAAAAAATACATCCTCGCATGTGCCCGATGCTCTGGTGTCTCCCAGCATGGCCGAGCTCTGCTGCTCCGGTGTTTTCTCGTGTCCCCGGCACACTGTCAAGTCCTGGGGTGCCTTTTCTTAGACCCCCTTATTGGCCTCTGTGGTTATGTGATTGCTCAGGCCAGTCAGCGGCGGCCCTAGCCTAAGGAAAAGACATGGGATGTCTCAGGTAGTTATCTGTACTGTAAGTTACTATGTGTGTTATCCCTGTCTGTGAAAGAAAACAAAATAATCTTACAAATTTCAAGTTCTGAACTTGCTGGTGGTGAAATGGGGCCAAATTATAAGTTTTGCTGTGGGGCCTGCTTGGTTACCTGTTATACCCCTGCCTGCATGGTAATATTTGTAAGGGGTTTACGTATGTCAGTTGTATCCAGCCAGTTGCTTTATGCCTGAGCTTGGCACATCTTGTGACATTTTATGCACTTTGTGCATCATCCTAGCATCCATAGCTTCAAATAGACAACTAAAAGATTGCAGCATTGTTCTGTCTGCTGTTTAAATGACATCTGCTCCAACTGATGCAAATAATGCAAAAATGGCTTGTTTAGGTGCGCATGGTTTCTGTTTTAGGCTAAGGCCCCATGTTGCAGAAAAACAGCTTTTTATGTTGCAGATTTTGTTGCAGTTTTTTGAGCCAAAGCCAGGAATGAATTGAGCAGAAAGGAGAAGTATAAGAACTTTCTCTATATTTCCCATTCCTTTTGTAGCCATTGTTGGCTTTACCTCAAAAAACCGCAACAAAACCTGCAACAAAAAAAGCTGCATTTCTGCAACATGGGGCCTTAGCCCACCAGTGTCCCTCCAGCCTTTCTGTATGACACTGGAGGGAAACTGCATTGGATAGTTCAACATATGTAAACCGAGAGACATAAAATAGTAATAATGGGGACAGATATACTTTCTGGATTTTCTTTCTGGTCCTTTCCTGAAAATAATAGAGAAGAAAACATCTATAGAGAACATCTATGGCACTTCCTTCAAACATTTTGTTTCAGCATTTTAAAGACTTGTAAAAGCGTTTTTTCTGGCATTTTTGAAGTCTTAAAGAAGCCAATGGAAAAATTTACAGAAAAAAATACCATACTCGCAGCATGTTGCATTTTCAGAAAAAAAGACTATGAACACCACAAAATCCCAAAACTAAAATGTTGTATATTTAGACTGTACAAGGATTTGTTGTAGAGTTTAAAGTAACATCTGTCTACAAAGAAACAACGACAAACAATTTGCAAAAAGTTGCAAAGTGACCTGTGTGAGTTTATCCTTTGAGTAAGACCACACCAGATACAGTGGGGGCAAAAAAGTATTTAGTCAGTCACCAATAGTGCAAGTTCCACCACTTAAAAAGATGAGAGGCGTCTGTAATTTACATCATAGGTAGATCTCAACTATGAGAGACAAAATGAGAAAACAAATCCAGAAAATCACATTGTCTGATTTTGTAAGAATTTATTTGCAAATTATGGTGGAAAATAAGTATTTGGTCAGTAACAAAATTTCATCTCAATACTTTGTTATATATCCTTTGTTGGCAATGACAGAGGTCAAACGTTTCATGTTCAATGCCCTTGCTGATGGAAGGAGGTTTGCACTCAAAATCTCACGATACATGGCCCCGTTCATTCTTTCATGTACCCGGATCAGTCGTCCTGGCCCCTTTGCAGAGAAACAGCCCCAAAGCAGGATGTTTCCACCCCCATGCTTTACAGTAGGTATGGTGTTTGATGGATGCAACTCAGGATTCTTTCTCCTCCAAACACAATGAGTTGTGTTTCCACCAAACAGTTCCAGTTTGGTTTCATCAGACCATAGGACATTCTCCCAATACTCTTCTGGATCATCCATATGCTCTCTAGCAAACTTCAGACGGGCCCGGACATGTACTGGCTTAAGCAGTGGGACACGTCTGGCACTGCAGGATCTGAGTCCCTGGCGGCGTAGTGTGTTACTGATGGTAGGCTTTGTTACATTGGTCCCAGCTCTCTGCAGTTCATTCACTAGGTCCCCGCCTGATTCGGGGATTTTTGCTCACCGTTCTTGTGATCATTTTGACCCCACGGGGTAAGATTTTGCGTGGAGCCCCAGATCGAGGGAGATTATCAGTGGTCTTGTATGTCTTCCATTTTCTAATTATTGCTCCCACAGTTGATTTCTTCAATCCAAGCTGGTTGCCTATTGCAGATTCAGTCTTCCCAGCCTGGTGCAGGGCTACAATTTTGTTTCTGGTGTCCTTTGACAGCTCTTTGGTCTTCACCATAGTGGAGTTTGGAGTCTGACTGTTTGAGTGTGTGCACAGGTGTCTTTTTATACTGATAACAAGTTTAAACAGGTGCCATTACTACAGGTAAGGAGTGGAGGAAAGAGGAGACTCTTAAAGAAGAAGTTACAGGTCTGTGAGAGCCAGAAATCTTGATTGTTTGTAGGTGACCAAATACTTATTTTCCACCATAATTTGCAAATAAATTCTTACAAAATCAGACAATGTGATTTTCTGGATTTGTTTTCTCATTTTGTCTCTCATAGTTGAGGTCTACCTATGATGTAAATTACAGACGCCTCTCATCTTTTTAAGTGGTGGAACTTGCACTATTGGTGACTGACTAAATACTTTTTTGCCCCACTGTACTTTCCACTATAAAATTGCTGCAGTAAAAAGCACCCCTAAATCGGTGTTTTTCTCTCAGGGTAAGTTCACCTGAGACTGCCTCAGGTTCTGGACCAAAATACGGGTAGCTGCGACGGGATGCTGATGCAGTGCACCAGCATCCAGTCACACACTCCGCTTCGGATTAGGCCCAAATGAATGGGCCTAGTCAGGAGGGAGTGTCTCCAGGCAGATGTCGCGAGGCGAATCTGCCTGAAGAATGAGCATCTCGCTTCTTTTTTTCCGGGAGCCAGAACAAACGGCTCCCTGAAAAAACACCTGACCGGCTCCCATTGATTTCAATGAGAGCTGTCTTTTTGGTCAGGATTTTTAGGCGGATACGGCCTCAAAATCCTGACCAAGAAACCCCCGTGTGAGCTTACTCTCAGCGGCTCACTTGCAGATTTCTCTGTAGTTTGTGCACATCTTTCATATGCAAAGGTTAAACTCTGTGGATTAGACCGATTGCAGAACGACCATGCTGAAAGTGGCCTGCATTGAATTAAAAGCTGCACACGGGGACATGGGGATGTATTTCTGGCTCCAGAAGTCTGTGCGCCAAAAAGAAAGGGGACATGCTGCCCAAGGACCAGGGGCACCCTCAGTGAGCTTTGAATTTATTCCTGTATAGCCCCTTATAGGATATCCCTATAAACAGGATCGGGGCATAAGTTGCAGATTGGTAGTGCTTGGCCACTGATCACAAGAACAAGGGGGAATATATAGTCGTAAAGACACACACCGCTCCATTAATTTCAGTGAGACCTTGGGCACCTAATCCACTACTCTGCCTCAATCCTGGATCATGTTATTATTCTATAGGCACCTCTGTATAAGCTGCCCCATGATGGGTAATATACAATTTATAACATCCTGCATTGCTTTCTATAAATTATCAGTAAAGAGAAATACATCTGGGTGTAGAATGATAATGAAGCCATATAGAATGGCCCTGATTGACTCCCACAAGCTATGATGCGTCATTACAAACCTAATCTCACATATTTACATGACAACAGAAGTTTTCATTTCCAGTAAATTATTTCTATTTCATTTAGGGACAGAAATTTGGGATGTTTCTGACATTTTGATGGTGAGAAGATGGTCTCTATTGATGACTTCAATTCAGAAGAAATAATTAAAGAATTGGTAAGTACCATGTAATATTAATGAATCTTTCTAGAGTACAGTGGTGGAAATAGGAGGCGGTAGAATTCTGGGGTCACTATTCCCATAGACATTACAGAAAAGTTGGTTTCTCAATGCTCTCCACTGGAAAGATGACACTCGTTCACACGTGGGCATAGGGGCACATTTTGACAGCGGATTTTGCTTCAAAATCCACCCCTTTACAATGGTGGTCTATGAAGACCGCCGGGCTTCTTTTTTCCGCTAGCGGCAGGCTGCTGCTAGCAGAGAAAAGAAGCGACATGTCCTATCTTCAGGCGGAAACCGCGGCGCGCTGGGCCGCGGCTTCTGCCTAGCGGCAGCACCCTCCTATGTCGGCTCATTCATTTGAGCCGACATAGGAGGGGAAAGCCGCGACCACGATGGTCGCGGAAGGCAGGTTTTGACCAGAGAGAGACGCGTCTCGACGCGTCTCTCTCTGTGTCAAAACCCGCGCGGAACCCCCAACGTGTGAACTAAACCTTACAATACCCAGCCCTCTGCTTCCCTGGGTGGAGTATTTGGAAGTTCATTGAGAACCTATGCACACTTGGTGGAATCAAGCATGCATTGTGTATGGGAAAGGCTGGAGGAATAGCACTGTGGATATGGACCTCCACTTCAAATTCCTCCTCCATTTCCATCCCTGCAGCCTCCCGCTCAGATGAAAGGGCCTAAGCCGCAGAGAGGCACTCGCTGCAGGTTCTGAACCAACAGGGAAATTCATGGCAAGATTGAGCATTCCTCTTCAATGTTTGCTGCCATTGAATTCAGAGCAGAATTTGGCACTGATTTTTAGGTGGAATCTACTCTAAAATTAGTGCCGAATTCTGCTGTATTAATGGACCCTTAGATGTTTTCCTTTGTGGCAGAGGGATAACTTGAAGTTCCTGAGCCTCAAAACAAAATCTGTAATGGGGCCCCCACTAACACTGTGCTATTTATAATCCTAGTGTCCTCTTATGTTGTAGAGAGCCCTTTGGGTCTCCTCTGGCCCCAGGGATTGGAAGCGATTGCTGCATCGTCACGCTGTATAGTTATGCCCCTGCCTTATAGATATTATTGTGGATTGGCAGTAGATTTCACCATGCAGTGGTATATCTACAACGTAAAAAGCAGAAGTATCGGCAGTACATCATCAAATCTGCAGTGATAAAATCCACTTCATGTGAAACCCATGCATTTTGTCAGCGCAGAATCCTTTCTTTGTAAAGACATCTATGATAATGCTATGAATAATGATTATGATGATGATACGCTAATTTATGTGTATTACTATGTGCTCCTTCTGTTTTATGAGCTAGTAATACTATCAAAACTCTGTTCTTGGCCTTGCAGATTAGTTAATTAGAAATATTGCAGAAATGGCAAATGCAGAGGTTACAGCTTTCAAGGCAATATTTCCTAATTGTCGCTTTTCATGAAGTTCTCGCACAGCTCATTTGAGAAAGGTCACATAGCTCAGTATGGACTGTATTGTCTTCTTCTAGTAATTGGAACATGCTATCGTCTTCTACAGGTGTCATATCATTCTCAGGAAGAAAACAATTCCGTATATTAAAAATGATTGATGTTTCAACACCTATGAACTTGTATTATCAACAAAGATATATATACACATATACATGCTATTACCATAAAGTAGGAGTAGCCGCACAGCCAATTGAGGAAATGACAGGAAAGTATAGGAAAATTGACAGCAAACATACGGAAAATGTGCAGTAATGCCTGCAGACTAATTTTTTGCCTTATAAAACCAGTCATAGAGTTGTAGTCAGGGCCAGTTTTGGGTGGAGTCAGAGACGGAAAAATTTGCAGGCAGGTTTTCTGTAAGCCCACATCAGACCACTGTAAAACTGCTGCATTTTAGGGTCTGTGGGGTCTGCAACACCTGGACCCCATGCATTGAACCATACTTAGCCAACCAAAGGATTCCATAGTAATCTATGTTTGTCTCAGTTAGGCCTCGTTCACCTCAGCGTTTGTATTCCGTACGGGGGAGTCCGCGTTCACATTCTACTTTCCTGTCCGCATGATTCGTGCGGGCAGCGCGCCGCAGATTTTACTGCTCCAGCGCTTGCACTTGCATTTGGTATTCCATTTGGGGGGATCACCATGCAGACTCCCCTGGACGGAATCCAAATGCTGATGTGAACGAGGGCTTAGGCCTTGTAGGGAATGGGTGTTGCAGTTGGGCTATAAAATTCTATATATTGCCTTATGGCTGTATGTAATGGGCCCTATTGTGAGTTATGCGATGAAAAAGGAAGGTCAGTCAGGGCATGGTAAAGATGTACTAAGTGATTGCAAATTCAGAATGACTTTTTTATTAATACATGTATATATGTGATGTAAAGATATTTTTTGCTACTGACTATGTTTTTTTCTTGTAGTGTCTGGGCAATGGTGTAAATTACGACAAGATTAGACAAGATGGACCGGCAACAAAAACTCTTGAAATGTTCTTCTCTGGTTATCCGAAAATGGTGGGGCTGTCTTACTTCCCAAATCTTACCAACTTGACCTTAGTTGGACAGAGTATAGAAACTATCTGTGATCTGAAATGTTGCCCACTACTTGAAGAATTGTGGATTACAGAGTGTCAGCTATCTGTAAGTTAGTCTTCATTGTATCAAAATAGAAAAAAAAACATGTTAATGATGCTGTACGGCAGGATAACATATTTTAGAAAAGAGGCAGAATTGGTTATAAATAAAAAAAACATTACTCACTTGACCAATTCTCCAACCCTTGCCGATCTAAAATTTCACACTTCTCTCCTACTTGATGGTCCTTCTTGACACACAGGAAATGACCGCTCAGGGATCGTTCACATCTGCGCCCTGGACTCCGTTCTGCAGGTTTCCGTTTCCTGCACAAAACAGGGCAGGACACGGAAACTTGCAGGCATCTTTCAAACCCATTCATTTGAATGGGATTGAAAAGTGTCCGGCAATGAGCACCGGTGAGCGTTTTATGCTCTCTGCGGCGAAACTGATTTTTTAAAACCGGACACAGAGTCGGGCATGCAGTACTCTGAGTCCGATTTAAAGAAAAATGGTTTTTCTGCGGAGAGTATAAAATGCTCACCGGCGCTCACGGCCGGACTCAGCATGACAGGTTTCCGTCTTCTGCATGCAGAAGACGAAACCTGAGAACGGAGTCTAGACGCTGGTGTGAACCCAGCGTTAGCCAATCACTGGCTACAATGGTGACCTGCCTCAGCCAGTGTATTTTATGTGTATGAAGAAGGACCATAAAGCAGAGACTATCAGAGTCCAAAGAGGAATTTGAACGGCAGATATTGAAATTGGGGTTTGCTGAGGTAAGTAATGCTTCTTCTACTTTTAGTAACTTACTTCTACTTTTACAAGAAGTTTTTGCTATTTTCTAAAATAAAGTTATGACTCCGGACTGCACATTTATAGACTCTTTGTAATGGTAAATTTGCCATTGCTGATACATGATGGGTTCATTTTCGGTAACAGTCCATGATCTTCACTTTTGGAAACCTTTTCTGTCTATAACTAGGACATGTGATATGGAGCAATCTACTATAGCAACATTTACATCATTTACTCATTAAAGCAAATGTCAAAATAATGTGAAATGTGAATGTAATCATATCAGTTATACTTTTTTTTATTTCATAGAAAATCGAGGGACTTCAAGACTGCCAGCATTTGAAAAAACTGTTCCTTTATCATAACAGCATTACCACTATTGAGGGTTTGGAAAACTTAAAGAAACTGGAAGTGGTGTGGCTAAATGATAATGAAATTGAAGTAGTAGAGGTAAGTATCTTATGTAGCTCCTTTACCAGATGCCAACCGCCCATTGACTATATATATCCAAGCGGTCATCACCTGTCTCTACCAGCTATTTGATGTAATCATGGGGACTTGTAATAGGGAGTTTCATAGATCTGATTAAGGGTCCATTCACACGGAGTAACGTGCCGCATGATGTGGCACGTATACGGCGTGTGAGACTTTGCGCGCCGTAAAAGCTCCCATTGATTTCAATGGGAGCTTGGATCATATACGCCGCGTTATTTTGCAGCCGTGATTGTGATTCTGGCTAATACCATCCACAAATTGCAGAAAAAAAACAGATTCGGAAATGCTGTATTTTTCTATATAGGTATAACGGGAGCATAAATTCTTTTTGGACTTTCTGTGAGAAACAGTACTGAAGAGGATGCAATGCATTTTTACCGAGGTCTCTTCTGCAGCGTTTTTTTTGCTGCACTTCACCATATGGGCTAAGACCCCACTTTACAGAAAAGCAGATTATTCTTATTGCAGATTTTGAGCTACAAAAGGAACAGAAAACTACAAGGAATAATTTATACTTATACATCTTGATAAATCCACACTTGGCATTGGCTCATAAAAAACACAGCGAAATCTGCAACAAAAAGCAACTTTTCCGCAATGTGGGTCCTTCGCCTTGTGATCACATCCAGCACTAAATGAAAATGAATTTAAATGAACTAAATTAAAATATAAATCCTTTAAATGGCTTAGTACAACATTATAGAATACTAGCACCAGAGCATCATTATATAATACTAGAACTATCTTCTGTACAGGATACATTGATTTCTTAACTAATAACATTATGAATCATGTACTAGATTTATTAATCGGCTAGAATTTAATTTACATTTTTATCTATTTTTCTTTTTTTTTCTTCAAGGGATTGGATACACTGCAGAATCTTAAAGAGCTTAATCTGGCTGGGAACTTGATAGACTCAATAGGTATGTAAATATAAACTGTGTTAAAGACTGTTCTGTAGTCTTCTCAATTACCTTTCCAGCTGTAATCACACAATCCTTTTAATCCTACCACTAGCAGAGGAATAACATGGCAAATCTCTGGATTAATAGGTGCTACTGTGCATACACTTTGCAGAGCTGTCTTTAAAGCAGGATTCACTCACAGATTTGTTGTGGAATTTCACTTGCAGGATCTGCACCAAAATTGTGCAACACAATACAGTACAATGTTGGTTAATATGTGGATTTTGTTGTGGATATTGGTGTGGATTTTTAGACGGGTTCCACAAAAGAAAATGTATGTGTGTGTGAAAACCTGGGAAAGGAGTTCCTGGTGTCCCCATTCTTTTGTCATGTAGATTTTCCACATCCCTGTTTGCCAAGGGTCCATTGACACGGAGGAAAATGGTGAGGAATTTGGTGTGGAATTTTCCACGTGGAAAAAAAAGCCTCCCATTGATTTCAATGGGTTCTGCTAGATTTTTTTTCCACTAGTGGAATTTCCCATTGATTTCAATGGGTTCTGTGGCACTAGTGGGAAAAAAAAGCTAGCAGAACCCATGGAAATCAATGGGAAATTCCACTAGTGGAAAACAAAGCTAGCAGAACCCATTGAAATCAATGGGAGGCGCTTTTTTCCACGTGGAAAGGCCAAGTGTCCCACTCCACTCCACACCCGACGCGCGAAAGATATATCCGTTTTTATATACTTACATTTGCTGGCCTATGTCTATGTTATTTATACCAACTTGTTTTGTACTGTGCATACTTACCATAATCCCCATCTTCACTCCGGTTCACTGGGTATTTCAGTTGCCCCCTTTGTATTTCTGTTATATGTTGTATTGTTATATGTGGATTTTATACAATAAATTTTTTTTTCACTTTTGCTTAAACTTTAGTACCTGGTGGTTTCTATGGTTTTCCGTTCAATTACACCAGAGGTTATACCCATATGTGGTATAGTTTTGTATATTTATTGTATGTTATTAATAAAAGAGGGATTGCCATCTTATAAAGTGATGGCATAATGCTAGGATATACTGTCACTTTATGATAAGTAACAGTCCAGACAATTAAGGGGAGTCCTGCACTGTGTAATATGATGGCGCTAAATAAGTAAACTAAATAAATAATAGTTTACCCTGCCCAGCCACTCATTGTGAATCAAGACTACTAAATAACTGCAACAGTGCATGTTGCAGTGGCCATTTTAGTTCAATCGAGACAAATCCCAAATAGTTTTGTTAAAAAACTAACAATTTGGAATATTCGAGTCCAACCTAGCTTGTCCCGAAACGGTTCACTCATCTCTAGAAGCAATGCAGTGAAATCAACTTAGCTGTTCAATTTTGTACTGACTGTTATCATGACTCTTCTTCCACATCTTGCATACTTAAGCAGCGGGATGATATGACATACATTTTGACTTTTATTTGACACTGATATGCAGGTAACCTACAGTAGTAGTTTTTATTCCATGAAGGTTATAGACCCAAACATACTATAATTTCTGTGATGGATTTATGTTTGCAGGAAACTGCCTGGATCCAAATATTCATCTGGAGCGACTAAATTTGTCTGGTAATAAGTTATCTTCATTTAAGGTAAGTGTGAAATTTTGTATGTAATAATAATAATAATGTATTTCTATTAAAGAGAAGCTACTATATAGCTGCGATATTATATTATATAAAATATACTGTATATATATATTGCTATATACTTTATATAGCAGTGATGGTGAACCTTTTAGAGGCCGAATGCCCAAACTGCAACCCAAAACCCACTAATTTATCACAAAGTGCCAACAGCAATTTAACCTTAATACTGTGCGGATCCACAATTGTGGACGATGATGGACGATCTGTAATAATATCACTTGTCTGTTATACAACAGATACTGTGTGATAAAAATAGAGAAGGGCCCCCACACAGTACAATCTGCTCCACAGCGGCCGATACACAGTACAATCTTCTCTGCAGTGGGCTCCACACAGTACAATTTGCTCCACAGTGGGCTACACACAGTACAATTTGCTCCACAGTGGACTACACACAGTACAATTTGCTCCACAGTGGGCTACACACAGTACAATTTGCTCCATAGTGGCCAAGACACAGTATAATCTGTTCTACACATGGGTGCCCACAGAGAGGGCTCTGAGTGCCACCTCTGGCACGAGTGCCATAGGTTTGTCATCACTGTTATATAGCCTGATCACTGGCATATAGTGGTAAATACTGTCTCTACACAGGGCTTTGCAGACCATGTAGGTGAATACAGCACAGAAAACATTTAATGACAGGTGACTTCTCTGATGTAATCGTTCACATTTCCTGTCTCTTTCATCTGACCCGCTATGATCACTTCTTTCAGCAGTGACTTGCCTCTGTAAAGTTAGCAAAACAGACCTCTTTGGTTCCTCACTTTTCCAGATGCTTCACCCAAACTGTCCTCATCTACATAAAGCCACCATGCTACATGCCACCTCACTTATATAATACTAGTCTCTGCCTGCGAGTTTGTCTGCGTGTTGTTGGCAGGATGCATAGAGCAGGAGCTTATCACTGTAGTAGGCAGGGTCCTTTTGCTGTATGTTGATGAGCTCCGCCTCCTGGCCTCCCCTCACCCCTCTCATTGGTGGGCAGTGAGAGAAGGGGGAGCGTCCTATACCTCATCTCTAGCAGAGCACTGGAGGGACACTCCCTCTTCATTTAATTAATTCAGGTCCTGTGCTGGCTGCAGTGCCAGCAAAATATGCCATGTGTGCCAGGGGTTGTTGATCCCTGCTCTAAATTCGTGAAATTTGGGCAATACAAGGATGGCCCCCAATTTTTTCCACAGACCATTGGATATCTCCATGCACTCAGTACAGTCAAAAGGTGTGCATGCAATTTAAGAAGATTCCATTCCATTCTATGCATTGTAAAGAGTGAAAATCCACAGCAAAACTTGACATACTACGAATTTTAAATCCACACCACGAGTCAATCTGTACTGCAGATTTTTTGTGCAGTGCATGAGATTTTTTTATCTACCTTACTGCTATTATCGACTAGCAGGTTTTTTTTATGTAAAAAGTCTGCAGCATATACATGCCTAAAGGCACATTTTTATAATCAAAGAAGCAGTGTATCTTTCTGCAAACGTGTTGTGGCCCTAACCTCATAAAGTTATTTGATTGTTTTGTTTTACTTTTCTATTAACACTTTATTTATTTATTTATTTTTTAGGAGATCACAAATTTATCAAGACTTCCAAACCTGAAGGATTTAGGCCTTAAAGATCCACAATACAGTCCTAACCCAGTGTGCCTTTTCTGTAATTATGCTACACATGTGTTATATCATATACCACAGCTACAAAGACTTGATACGTATGATGTATCCCATAAACAAATCAAGGATTTAGCTGAAGTAAGTCATTTCTTCAAATATTTTGCAGCTTGGAGTTGAATATTCTTTGTTCACATATTGTCAATCTGAAATCATACATTTTAATCTTAAAGGGATTCTACCATTAAAATGCTTTTTTTTCTAGTTAACACGTCGGAATAGCCTTAAGAAAGGCTATTCGTCTCCTACCTTTATAAGTTGCCTCCGGCCCGCCGTTCAGTAGAAATACCCGTTTTTACCGGTATGCAAATGAGTTCTCTCGCAGCACTGGGGGCGGGCCCCAGTGCTCAAACAGCACTGGGGGCATCCCCAATGCTGCCAGAGAACTCTCTCCAGCAACACCTCCATCTTCAACAGCAACCGCCTCTTCTGCCATCTTCTTTCAGCTGGGATCACACTCCGGCACCTGCACAGCTGGCTCTTCCATCGGGACGCAGGCAAGAGCCAAGTGCACAGGCCAGCCGGTGGCCATTTTTTGAAGGCCGCTTACGTACGCATGCACAGTACGCTCCTGTTCTCCATAGAACTACAGGAGTGTTTCTTAAGGCTATTCCGACATGTTAACTAGAAAAAAAAGTATTTTAATGGTAGAATCCCTTTAAGAGAGTAAATATCAGGATCCATGAATACATTAGAGCTGCGTGCACAGAGCAATTGCAGAAATGAAGCTAAGAAGTGCAGCAGAAAATGTACAATAAAAAAGCTTGTGGGTTTTTTTTTTGCTCCTTTTTCTCTGTGTTTTTCATTTTTAACTTCCTCAACACATATAAGTCTAAGGGTCCATTCACACGGAGGAAAATGGTGAGGAATTTGGTGTGAAATTTCAGCTTTTTTTTCTACTCCTGGAAAAAAGAACTGACCAACTCCCATTGATTTTGGATTCCGCCTCAAAATCCTGACCAAAGTACCCTGTGTGACCTCAGCCTGAGGGTAAGTTCACACGGGGTATTTTAGACCGAAACCTGAGCTGGAGGCAGGTTCTGATCCAAAATGCGGGTTGTCGCGACTGAATGCCGGTGCACTGTACTGGCATCCAGTCGCGCACTCTGCTCCGGATTAGGCCCAATGAATGAGCCTAGTCGGGAGAAGGGAGTATCCAGGCCGAATCTCGAGGCGAAACGGCCTGAAGAATATGCACCTCGCTTCTTTTTCCGGGAGCCGGAACAAGCCAGCTCCCGGAAAAACACCTCACCGGCTCACATTGATTTCAATGGGAGCCGTCTTATTGGTCAGGATTTTGAGGCGAATACGGCCTTAAAATCCTGACCAAAAAACCCTGTATGAACTTACCCTTACGGTCCATTCACACTGAGTTTTTTGGAGAGGAAAAAATCCGCTTCAGGAATTAGGAAATGTCTTTTCCTCCAGCACAGTGTATGGACCCTGAAAAAAAACGCTAGCGGTTTTTCTACACAGTTTTTGTCAATTCCACGTGGATTTTCCGCCTCCCATTGACTACGTTGATTTTTGCAGTCTGCCCAAAGGAAGCTTTTTTTCTGCTACTGGAAAAAAAAAAGAGCCAGCGGAACCCATAGAACTCTATGGGGAGGCGTTTTTTCCATGTGGATTCTAACAGCGCCAAAATCCTCGCCAAAACATTCAGTGTGACTAGACTCTTAAAGGAAAAATGCAGTGTTTCCACAGGTGAAAGTAACATACTGCATTTTTCAAAACACATTGTTTCTGCAGTGTTTTTTTTGGTGGCAGACTCCATTTACAACTGGTGTTATACTAGTCTCAATTAAAAGTGCACCAAAGTACGACCTCATTCACTTGTGGTACATATGGACCTGCTATTCTATGTTGTTCATGAATAGCAGCCCATTCTGCTCATTTGCAAGTAGTGTACTGTCCATGGTTGATCCGCTTTTCATGTTTGTGAAAATAAGATTATTTTTTTTTTCCATTTTCTATACTTTGTATTTCTATAATTTTTACTTTTGTGCTGCATCTATGATACATAAGAATGAGTAAAAGAAAAGGATGTTTCCACCGATTTTTTTTATTTTTTTATTTTATTTTATTTGGTTTGCAAAAAAAGATCACAGATGTCTGAAATTGAAGTGAATGGGTATGTAAGGTTTCCGCAATAAGCCGACGTGTAACTGTGGCTTCAGATGTGTCGTACAATTTACGTCAGTTTCTGGTGTAAATCTTTTGAGGCTGTTGGAGGACCCATTGGAGGCCCAGTTAAACAATGGAAAACCCTTAGGCTAAGGCCCCATGGGCCGTATCCACAGCACTAAAGCGCTGCGGGAAGAGCCGCTGCGTGAAGGCATTGCGGTTCTTCCCACAACGCTTTCAACAGAAAGTTTGCAGAGTTTTACTCCGCAGACTTTCTGTTACAATTATATCTATGGGAAAGTCGCCGGCGTTCCCGTAGATATAATTGACATGCTGTGATTTTGAAAACCGCAATGGTTTTGAAAATCGCAGCGTGTCCGCACTGCGTTTTTTTCTGCAAAGTGGGCATGGGATTCGCATGAATCCCATCCCTTTTGCTTGCACTGTAAAACGCCGCGATTTTTCCCGCAGCGTTTCAGCCGCGGGCAAATCGTGGCGTTTACGTCCCGTGGGGCCCCGGCCTTAGTGCACATGGCCAAGCCCGCTCCTTGGAAACCGGTCTGTATGTGGGCCGTGGTATCCAGTCTGAACATGGCCATGTGCATAGGAGTCATTGCATCGTTGTTATTTAGGATGCAATGAGCTCCCAAACAGCCAGATTGCTACAGTAATGAACTTATAGAGTTATATCTGTTCATTACTGTAGCGATTGGAGCTGTTCAGGAGCTCACTACATGATAACTGACTATGATACATTGACCCCTATGAACATGACCATGGTCAGTCCAAGTACTACAGGCCTTAGTTGTTTTTTTAACATAAATAAGGCTTGTGCAAAAAATGTAATCTTTTTTATGGAAGAAAACTGTCTTAAAACTAATAATAAATCCCCCACTGTATTGTCACAAAACCAGGAAGTGCTTTATTTTCTGACTCCTGTTTAATATTTTGGAGGGCTGTATTGTGGGCGAAATTGAACCTACCAACATTGTTCAGTGGTATTAGTGATGTGTCTGTTTGTAACCACCTTTAACTTTTCTCTTTATAGTCTACAGTCATGAAAAAACTGATGTACTATAACATGCGTATGAAGACAGTCCACCGGCAACTGAGGGAAGAATTAGAAAAACTGGAAAATGTAAAGATCAAATTGGAACAAACACATCAGGACAGAATGAAAAAACTTCTTTTCCAAGTTAAAACTGTAAGTATTAAAGCATTATTTACAAGTAAGGTGGGTCAATACTTTTCTCTAATTAAACTTTTTTTTTTTCTGAAAAACTCAACAGAAAACTCATATGAATTTCCACAGCACAAAACTGAAAAACGCGATGAAAAACACATTTGCATGCACGTTTTTTTCTTTCTTCGACAGAAAACGCCTCATTTTAGGGGCCACACGGAGGCTCAGTGGCTAGCATTGCAGCCTTGCAGCGCTGGAGTCCTGGTGTTCAAATCCCCCCAAGGGCAAAAAAAACATCTGCAAGGAGTTTGTATGTTTGCCCCGTGTTTGCATGGATTTCCATCCCATATTTCAAAAAGACATACTGATAGGGAAATATGTACATTGTGATCTCTATGTGGGGCTCACAATCTACATTTAAAAAAAAAAGAAAACGCTGCGTTTTCTCTGCGGTTTTTTACGCTGCGTTTTTTGCTGCTTTTCCGCCCAGTGGTGCCTTAGCCTTAAGAGGTTTTTCCCATGAAAATCACAATTTTAAATTGTAGATAATTAAAAGTTGAGCATTTTTACAAACATAACGGGCCTAGGGCAAAGCTGACTGCACATGACTGCCGGCCACAAGAAAATGGCCGCTTACAATACTGTGGCTGACTGCGGCTGCCCGAGGCATAGAAGTTTTAAGCCAACCCCCGGAAGAAGATTTTTAATGGTAGAATCCTTTTAAAGATTTTCTCTGATCATCTTAGTGATGACAGTCTGTTGTCTTATCAGTTGCCAAAGAATATGACCATGAATACATGAACTTGGTATACTTTGAAACCCAGTCATAATTACCTTGTGGTGTAAGAAATGTGGTGCAGCAAAAATGCAAAAATTCCATTTTTCATTTTTACCTTCTTCACCCCTTATTAGTTTATGTTAAAAAAAAATCTATCATTTCTGCAGGTGAAATCGACATGCTGCATTTTTCAAAAATTTGCACGTTTTTGAAATGCCCATTTCAATAGTGTTTTTTTCCATAATGTGTGGATGAGATTGCCTAAAATTTAATTCACTTTGATGGTACTGTAGAACCCGGCATTCTTTTCCACAACCAAAAGCATTGTGTTTCAGCCTAAGGGTGCATTCACACTACGTTTACGGCAGCTTATTCTGAACGTAAAACACGTTCAGAATAAGCGGCGTCTAAAGCAGCTCCATTCATCTCTATGGGAGCCGGCATACGAGCGCTCCCCATAGAAATGAATGGGCTGCTTCTTTCACTCCGAGCAGTCCCATTGAAGTGAATGGGATGTGCTCGCATGTACGGCAAGCTCTGCTCATGCCGGAGCGTACACGCCGGCACTCCCCATTCACTTCAATGGGACTGCTCGGAGTGAAAGAAGCAGCCCATTCATTTCTATGGGGAGCGCTCGTATGCCGGCTCCCATAGAGATGAATGGAGCTGCTTTAGACGCCGCTTATTCTGAACGTGTTTTACGTTCAGAATAAGCTAGCATTTACTCAGTGTGAATTCACCCTTAGCCTGAAAGCGTTTTAAATGATAAAAATGATCTCCCATATTTGGGACAGGATGGAATTTTTCGTTGAGATGAGGAACACTGGCTTCCTCCTCATTGTCTTCATCTGGATCAACATTGTAGAACAGGCTGAGCTGTTACAAATTTACTGTATTACTATTCTGTATCTATTACTGTCTTACTACTACTGTATAATGGTGTACACGTTGTTATTTATCTGTTCTTTATAGCTAGAAGGGGACCTGCCCGCAGATGCCCTACAGTCATCAAATAAGTACCAGAGAAACTTTTCTAGATCTTACGATCACATTGAACTGCAGAAAGCTATAGAGGAATCTAGCTCATGGGACAAGGAAGAAAGCAAGAAAAGTGACACAGACCTGAAAGAGCAGATATATCGAAAGTTATATGCCTTAAAACAGAGAGTACAGTTCTGGACTCACAGAGTGGAGGAGTAAGTTGTGTAAAGTAGACATTTGCAAGTATTTAACACTCAAAGATGTTGTCTAGGATAAAAAAAAATTATAATAGGCCAGGGAAGGCGAAAAAACATGAATAAACATACTCACCTGTCCCTGGTGCTCCATGTGTCTACCAGCGCAGTTGAATCTGGGACTCTGTTGTCTCGTGTTACTGAAAGGCCTTGGTGGCTGTGATGTCTCATGTCCATTTCCTCAAGCCACTGACCAGTGGTAACGACTTTTGCCAGGAGAAAGCATGGGAGCTACAGGACCGGACTGTGCTGGGAGACACTGGAGGTGAGTATGTTGTGTTTTTTTTTTCCTTTTTTTAAAACTTTTTTCACCTTCCCTGGCTTAAAATAAAACTCACCTGGAGCACCGAGAACAGGTGAGTATGTTTTTTTTGGGGGGAATTTTTGTTTTTTTATATCTACCCTATCCAAACAAAAAAAAATTATCTTGGGACAATCTTTTTAGGCCAGGGCCCCATGTTGCGAAAACGCTGTGTTTCACATTACCTGCAAAGAGTATTGGATTCTAGCTAATTCCATCCAGGCATTGCAGAAATAAATCTGCAGTGGAAAAGCTGTGTTTTCAAAAACGCTTGCATTTTTTTGTAAATTGCATCATGTCAAATATACCTACAGAAACGCTGGTGTTTTCTGTATACGTATAATAGGTGTAACATCTCTGCCTGTTCGTGTCTCTACGCCACCCTCTGATCGCATGCTGCGGCGCAGGAGGCGTGCGCAGTTTGATAATTTGCTTTGAGTTTTTGGTTGCACTGTGTGAACATGGCTCTAGTTCTGCGGATTTTACTCCACTGGTCAGGGGTATGGGCCTTTTCAAAACCCCCTTAATCTCTTTGCAAGTGGGCTCAACACACACTGAAGTCATAAGTTTCTTTGTTATGGAAAATTTGTCTTCTGATGTCATTTTGGGGCTCCCCTGGTTGAACCTCTATAACCCTATTTTTGATTGGGATAAAAAGGAGTTGGTAAAGTGGGGAGATCATTGTTCATCCCACTGTATTTCTTTACATTCTTTAGATTGTGTCAGTGAGAAGAAAGTCTCAGCTACTAAAAGTTGGGAACGCCCCTCCGTTTGTTCCGGCTCCCGGAAAAAAGAAGCGACATGCTCATTCTTTCAGGTGGAGTTGCCTCACGACATCAGCCTGAAGACACTCCCTCCCGACTATGCCCATTCATTTGGGCTTAATCCGCCATAGTCACAGCTACCCGTATTTTGGCGCTTCAGGTTCCGGACCAAAAAAACCCGAGTGAACTTACTCTTAACTGTTCCAGAATCAGTGGATCAGCAGCTATTAAATGTCGGAGATGGTGAAAGTCTGAATATGGTGCACGTTGTATCATAGATTTGGAGCAAAAGTGATACACTTCTCTGCTACTTATGCCAACTAATTTTGGATTATTTTGGGCTGTTCATTTGCACCAAAAACATATTAGATGTCGGATATAACAGATCAACTGATGTCAAATATAACAGGTCAACTAGCAAGTGACTTACTTCACTCTTTAGTTGACAGGTATTCATACTGAAAATACTGTACCCTACTGACACATATGTATTGCAATATGTATAAACAAGGTCTAAAAGAAGTTTGAGGAAAAGATAATCTTTTCTTATCTATTTTTCTTTTATCCTATTAATGTATTAGGATTGATGCTCTGCATGAGAAGGAAGTTGTGAGGACGGAACAGAGCTTTGATCTTTTGGCCCAGTTCTTACAGACAGAACTTGAAACCGTAGGGAATGTTCGCTTTGAAGAAGGCGCTCCATCAGATTCATGGTAAGCCTGGTTCATGACAGTTCACTTTAAGTACTGTAGATAATTACTGGAATATTTTCATCTGTTGTGTCCGATAGAGGAATGCATTGCGGATCTGAAAGTTGTATATGTAGAAGATATTAAAAGTCTACATTGTCTCATTCTGGATGCAGAAATGTCGTCTATTCAAGCAATAATGAGAGCTTAATGGTAATTAGGATAAGGGATAACTGCCTTTTAGAAGGGGATACAACCCGTGGGACTCCTGCCCATCACAAGAATGGGGGTCCCATACTTCCCATATGCTAATGGGGGGAATACATCAAGGAAAGAAAGGCTCATTTTTGACAGTTTTATGACATTGACGGGGTCCAAGAAGTAGAAGTAGAGATGAGCAGAGACCCAGTAAGCTTCATAACTGGAACCACAACTGAAAGATGAGGTAAGCATTGCATTGAAACAGGAGCGGCCATCAATATTTGATCTGTTGGGGTCCAACACCCTGGATCTTGGTGTTCACCTGTACTGAGACAATAATGCTCTCATTAAAGTTTACTTACTGTGAGCTGCGAGTTCTCTTGGCATACAAACTATAGCGACCAGAGTAGGTACTGCAGTGCTGTTCCATTGTTTATTGCTTCCGTATAAACATATCTTTATAGAAAGTTTTTGTAAATTCACATTACCTTATTGTATATAGACAGAGGCAAAATATTACTGAGTTTCCATTTACATACACCTATTGCTGTCGCTTACAGCCATTGCATTTGTCACATTTTTACACTTATTTGCCTTTTGTTTCTGCTTCACTGTCTCTGATCTCTTGGAATCTCACATTCTCAATTTAATTTATTCAGGTTCAAGTCCTGTTATGATCTGATTTTATCACGCTTCTGTGCATCAAACTTTAAAACATTCGGGATCACTGGAGTGAAAATAAATCGAATAGTCAGAGTGCACAATCGAATTCTACGATTCAGGTTTGAGGAAAGACTTCAGGATTACCTTGACAACGAAGATGGCACTGCCGCAGCGTAGGTTTCAGGCTCTTATGTCATTATATTCATTGTAGAGACAGGCATTAAATGTATTCTGCAGCTCAAAATTTACATCTGAATCATTGTTTGACTTCTTCCTCTTAAGTTTTTTTTTTTTACATTTCTTTTTGTGTAGGTAAGGATTAGTTAGTAATTAAACGACCCTTTAATATCTAGAATACCTAACAATGATAGACAATTGTCTCTTCTACCGTATTCCCTTTACTCCTTTATTAAAAAGGTATGCTATAAAAATTATATATATTAACAATGTGTCAAATATAACAGAACCATGTACCAGCATGTAAATAACATGGCCATACAAAGGTGACCGCAATGAAATGAACCCCCTTCCTCATAAAGACAAATTCCTTTTTTTTATTGTTTCTGGTGGTTTATTAAAAGGTTTGGAGCAACTCCTGGGGTAGATAGGGTTGGTTGTAATAGAAAAAAAAAAGCATACTGATCTATCCCCGATGCTTTGTCAGACTCCAGTCCCCCTTTCCAACGCTCTGGAGCGCAACAGATCTCATGTATAACAAGTAACAACCACACAGTTATACACCATTCATATCGCCCAGAGCCCCCATCTGCCCCCAGCACTTGACATATACCCGATGAAGTAGGAGTCTCGGTCATCTCCAGCCAACATGACCATATTTTTTCAAATTTATGGGACATTTCCTACTTAAGCACAGTAACTGATATAGGAACATATTTATTAATACGTTGAAGCCACTGTTGAAGGGAGAGTATGCCAGAGCATTTCCATGCCATAATTATAATCTTCCTTGCACAGTAAGGAAATTAATTGTAAATTGGAAAAAAAAAAAATCATAATAGCTTTCATTTAGTATACCTAAAAGAAAGAGGGCCAGGGGATAATAATAATAATAAATCTATTTTGCATATATTTCCCTAAAAGAAAGAGGGAAGTCAAAGTGCTCATGTAGGAATGACAGAACTACTGACCATAGCACTGGACGATCCTGTCCTGCACATAGTTGAACATGCTGCCCTAATTTTCTCTCTCAGTAGTCACTCAGCTTTACCAGCATACACCTTGATCAGTGCTGGAGTAATATTCAGTTTGGCAGTGTATTTAGTGTCCACACCTACCAAACAGTTGTTCTAGAGACTTGCTGGGCATCACTTTTTACCTAAGACTTCCAGACAATCCCGGAGGGTTGTCAAACCACTGAAGATTTACATGGTCGGTCTGTAGGTTAGCAAGAAGAGGCATGAGCAGGAAATTGCACGTGGCAGAAGGTCAAACTACACAGCACAAAAACTGTGGGCCTCCGTTTTTTTTTTCATTTTGAGACACATTAGATCAATTGTTGTAAAAGTGGAAGTGCCCTTTAACAACTTTAGAATACTAATTTACATTGCTATTATTCCTTTTCTTGCAGAAACTACAAGAAAATGCTAGAATATCTGTTTTATACTTTAGACCCCATCAAATCAGTTGAAAAGAACAATCTCCTTCAAATTCTTGAAGATGGGTTTAAGGTCAGAAAGGTAAAAAATATCATTTTGAGCTACAATATCCTGCAGTATGATACAAACTGTTCAGTTTTTCTTCATTTTCAAAGTAAAGGTGGATTGACAAGGCACGCTGGTGGTTTAGTTGCTGTATACGTTTTACACTTTCCTTTAGATCTCTCCTCTAGGGGTAGAGCCCAGTTGTCCATTTATTCATACATTTCCAGGAAGAGTAAAAGAGAAGCAGAAAAATATTTATTAACATTAACAGATGTGACAGGAGTGATGAGGTCATGACATTTGTTCTATAGATAAAAGTATCTATAAGTTATCTGGGTGTAAAGCCCAGGGTACTGTGAACTGATCATTCTGTCATTTTGAAGAGTCTTGTCAGTCACTTTCTCTCCTTCTATTAGTGGCACCAATAGGATAGCTTAACAGTATAGCGCTTCAATTCTCATTACCTCTAGGCATCTTATATATATATATATATATATATATATATATATATATATATACCTCTATAACCATTCTTACAAGGTCTCTTACACATTACATTAAGGAGATCCACACTGCATTACTTTCCTGTTAAAGGGAGTCTGTTACCGGAACTCACCATATCAACCCGGTCCTGCAGATAGATATGTTACCTTAATAAAACTGTGATTTCCAGTTGTGAATCACTGCCCCAGTTGCCAATATATTGCATTTTTTGTCAATATGTGAACAAGTTATTTGAACCTACAAGGGCATTTCCATTGCTCCAAAGAGGTAATTGACCACCTCCTCATTGCTCCAAAGAGCTCATTTGCATATTGATAAGAAAGGTTGTATCTCAGCAAGCCTGGTACCGACTTACAAAGGGAAAATAACAGTCTGAATCATGTAACCCTAACGTATCTATCTGCAGGCCTGGTTTTATATACTGGGCTCTGGCCTACTCATTTTAATGAAAGGAATATTCAGAGCTCAGTACAAGGGTGTGGAAAAATGTTCTAATATTTTCTTAGGACTTTCTTAAATTCTAGTTTCCCTAATGCATAAATCATATCCTTCTTTTGATATAAAACATTGTGAGGAGATTTAGGGGGCGTTCCCACCATTGCTGGTGACCGTCTTGTCCGTTGCTTTTGTCCGTTACAAGATTTTAGCAACGGACACTAGCAGAACCGTCACAAATCCATTAAAATTTCCATTGATTTCAGTGGTATTTTATCGTATGTCCGTTATACACCCACTCACGTCCCCTTTTTTTGCAGACAAAAAATCCTACATGCAGGACTTTTGTGTTCGTTAAAAAAACAACGGATTCCTGATGTATATCAGGCGTCTGTTATTTTTTAACATTGGAGTCTATGGGTAATGGACTTATAACGGATAGTAACCGATAGCCATCAGTTACCGTTCATTATTTTGTGTCTGTTTTTTTTTCTGCGCATGCTAAGAAAACAGAATTTAAAAAAACAGAGAGTATAAACAAGGATACTAACTGATGCTAATGTGTGTGGTTTTTTTAACATCAGTTAGGGCAGGTTCACATCTCCGCCTCGGTCTCCAATTTCACTTTCCGTCTTCTGCCCAAGAAATTGGACAGGAGACGGAAACCGACAGTCATGTTTCAAACCCATTCATTTGAATGGGTTTGCAAAGTGTTCGCCCGTGAGCGTTTTATGGTCTCTGCACCGAAACTGTTTTTTTTTTTTTTTTAACTAGACACAAAGTCGGAAATACAGAACTTTGTGTCTGGTTAAAAAAACCTGGTTTTGCCGCAGAGGCCATAAAACGCTCACGGGCGGATATGGTCTGCCGGGTTTCCGCCTCCTGTTGGTAAAAGATGGAAACTGAAAATGAAGACCGGGGCGCAGATGTGAAACCGCCCTTAGTGTCCGTTAATGTCTGTTATGATAGGTGACCGTTTTTTTTGTTTGTTTGGTTTTTTAATGGACACCTTCATAACTGAATCCAAATTGCTTGGATTGAAAATTTGTCAGGAAATCAGATCTTCAGAACATGCAAGAGAACACCTTTGATCTTGGTTCAGTTTTTCACTGTGAGAGCTATTACTTTGACCCTTACTCCCTTTCATTCCTTTTTTCATTGCTGTTTAGACAGGCAGTAAAAGGGCTCTGGCCTGAGCCATGAGAGTCTGTCATATCTTTATGACTGCAATTAGTGAAAAGCTTCAGAATTGTGACATATCCTCTGTCTTGCCTTCACCATAATACGTTTCATTCACAATTGTCTTCTTCTTTACCATGTCATAATGTGTTTTCTACAGTTGTATGATCAGGAACAAGAAGAAGCTGTTCTCCTTTCCAACAGTTTGGGATTTTATGAGACTTCTAAATTGGAGCAAGTAACAAACCGAGAGACAAATCATTATGATCCAGAAGTCTTTAAACATGGTAAACTAATTACAAGAAAACATAATTGATACACTAAATGATAGATGGCCCAGTGAATGCACTGTTGAGGTCTGCCCGACTAATGAATTACATTCCATGTAATCACATAGAGAATAATCGTGGGACAAGCCGAGGTTGACACAACTGCTTGGTTCAATGAACATGTTAATAATACTTTCAGCATTTCCTGGAAAGCAAAAATACATGCTGTCAGTTTCAATCATCTGATTACAATGTCCTCAGTATTATGGCGATCAATGTACTCCAATCATACATTACAGATACTATTCATCACTTACAATGATTTCCACACATTCATTTAAAATAACAATTGTATTTAGCTCTGAACCCAATTATGAGAAAAACTAAAGGGAGTCTGTCAGCACATTCATGCTGCCCCAAGCACAGAAATACCAAAAGGCTTCCTCCTTACTAAGGACTTTGTTTAACTCGCTGAATTACTGAGCTGAGTTAATATTCCTGACTAGTATTAAAATAGTGTAAACTTAAACCAGGCAGTCTAAAGATGAACATAGTGTATGAAATTTGTTCACGCTTTTTTATAAATTTGGTGCATCTCTCATCTAACGTAATACCATCTGTTGGTCATCTGATTATGTGCCAAAATTTTCCTCATGTGCATTGTAAGCCATGCCTCTTTCATGCTAAGAAACACCATATTTCTGCTAAGCTACCCCCTCTGCTCAGATGAGCCAAAGAAATATATAATACATTTGATGTGTTTTCTAGCACATTTAAGGCTAGGTTCACAACTGAGCCTGGATTTCCTTCGGGGCTTCCGTCCCTGAATCCGCTTTTCTCTCTGCATTTATCAGGTAGAAACTGGGCAGACCCCATTAGGCTGAGTTCAGACAGACAGAGACCGCCTCAGATTCCGGACCAAAAAAACAGTAGCTGCGATTGCAGTGCAGCGGTATCCAGTTGCGGCATTCTGCTCCAGATTAGGCCCAAATGAATGGACCTAGTCGGGAGGGAGTGTCTTCAGGCGGACGTCCGAGGCTGAACCGAAAAATGAGCATGTCGCTTCTTTTTTCCGGAAGCCAGAACAGACCGCTCACGGAAAAAAGAAATGACCAGCTCCCATTGATTCCGCCTCAAAATCCTGACCAAAAAACTCTGTGTGAACTCAGCCTTATAGTGTATGGGGTCTGCAGGTTTCCGCGAGTAACCACTTTTTAAGCAGATTGGGTTTTTGTTTTTCGAGTCTCTTCTGGAGATTCATTGATACTGCTGATTGGCCTCAGCGGTCACCTGACCACTGAGATCAATCTGTCTCTTCAGCGGAACTCTGGAAGAGACCCAGGAGAAGCCACCAGAGCAGAAGTTCGCAACTGTACAGTACAAAAAGAATCAGTCTCAGACTGCCATGTATCACATTAACAAAAAACAGCAACATTAAAGTTACAACTAACAATTTAAATTACTACTTAAATGGATTGTCTTATAGGTATTTTTTTTTTACCTAAAGTTCAGAATGGGTTAGTTAAAAAAAAAAAAGGAATACTCACCTCACTGATCCCCTGCCTATCTCACTCTGAGGTTGCTGAAGACCCCTGCTGGTCTCTACTACTTTCTGCTTCCTCTCGACACACTGGAAATGGCTTCTCAAGCATTGGCTGTAGCTGTGACTTGAGGGTCCCGGATGTAGAGACCAGCAGGGGTCTTGGGCAGAGTGAAAGCGGCAGGGAATCAGAGAGATAAGTACTGTTTGTTTTCCTTTTTTATTCTATTCCTTCGTTAAAAAAAAGTCACTGATGTTTTGGCGAGAAAGTGGCGAGTAAGTGTTCCTTGGATGGGTACAAGAAATGGACATTTGGGGCCATATGATCAGGCAGAAGAGCAACTGGTCTATAGTTAAAGTTATTGGTTATGGGAATGAGCTGTGTCAGGGTGGGAAAATCATACAAAGTGTAGGCATCCCAGATTTTGTGACATTTAGGCGACAGGATATGTTCATTATAATACTTTCTCAGTTTTCTTTCATTGTGTTACCTTAGGTAAACTTGTCATCTGTAAAGTGTTCCTTGGCCATAGTGTTCAAGCACGAGAATTTCTTCCTCTTAATCCTGCTAGTTATCCGGATGCTAATTCTGTCTTCAGACCTCTGACACTGAACAGCGGCACTTTGTGTTCTTCAGACGATGGTGAGATTTTAACCATTAATTATATACAAATGCATTACAACACTTTACAACCCTGGAGTGATGACAGTCACCTTCCTGTGTCAATTCTGGAATTTACCTTGTATTGGTATTGTATTCATTAACCACTCAGATAGTGCCCAACCGTATGTTTTGCATCAGTAAAGTGACAGAACACCAACCTTCCTTGATTGCAGAGGGCAAGAACCTTCCTTGACTGCCTGCAGAGGGCAGTAGTATAGGTGATAGCACAATGATCACAAGCATAAACATGGCAAAGACCATGAACACCATACACTTCGACAAAAGGTTTCATGTCTTAATGGCCATGCACACTACTGCATCCCATCCAGGAAACACAGTCCACTTGTGGGCTAGATTTTCTGAACAGAACTCGGCCATGTGTATACAACTTACTGTATCATAGTCAGCTACGTTGCAGTGAGCTTCCAAACAGCCCAATTGCTACTGTACTAAAGTGACATAAAGGTGTAGTATAGTGGTGATTGAACCGTTTGGAGCTCACTGCAGAAAAAACGACTATGATACAGTGAGTTCTATGTACATGACCAAGTTTAGTCTGGGAAATAAGGCCAACAAATGGATGCTGTTTTCTGGAGGAGACTCAGTTGTGTCCATATCCATTTAACCTTGGGCATACTAATACAATGCGAATGATGCAGTCACTCATCGAACTCCCACAGCATCCAGAAGTCATTTTCTTCTAAGCTTTTCTATAAAAGCTTTTGGATCTTAGAGGCGTATTCTTTTATTTATTATTTTTTTTACCCACAGTCTGTAATAAAACGGACAAATGAATACATTAAAATAAATGGATCCATCCATGAAAATGTGGACACTATTCATACATGAAATACAGATGTGAATAAATCCCATGAAATTCTACTTTAAAAAATAAAATAAAATAAACTTTCCACATTATGTTGATCCCACTTTGTGATAAAACCCTGCCTCTACAAGGTATACAGCTGTATGAAGTGCCTAACTTGCTTTTGTGTCTTTTTCAGAAAGGTGTTCTTCTGGGGCACATGACAGATGTGACTGCAGCCTACGCCGCTGTGAGTGGTTTGTGTTTGATACCGAACTGGTCCTGCCAGAGTACATTGTGGAGTATGAATATATCACACAGGTAGTGCATATAAAGCAGTCTAATAAATAACCTTTAGGTAAATAACAGGTTAATAACAATTAAAGGAAATTCTTATATTCTTTTTCACTAGGTCTTTGTGACTAAAATTCTATGTTAATTCACTTTTTTAAAGAAATCAGGACTCAGTTTTTTTGATTGTCAGAGTAATAGGCACAACGCGGCATCCCATCCACTGCATAGTGGTGGTTTTGTGGAACTGCAGCACTGCTGCTATTACTTGAACTGAAACAGTGGTGGATGTGCCACCTACAGCTTCCACTAGCAGTTTTCAGTGGCCAGAGGCTGCTGCAACAGCTGGTCTCTATAGGGTCTGGGAGTTGAACTCCCACAGATCACATACTGATGACCTAGAAGTATAAGAGCTTTCTTTCCATTGCTTTGGAAGTCACTCTTGACATTATCTTAAAAACTGTAGAAAAAGTTGTACCAAAAATCTGCAACATGTGGCCCCAGCATTATATTATCTCCATTATGATCTCTTATTTTATATTTCGACGGTGATGTTGCTCTCCAAAAACAGTCACACTGTTTGGCTGCTTTTTGTCCTATTTGACATCCCTAAAACCTAGGTTTGTCATCATAAGATACTTCCGACATGTACACCGTGCTTCACGTTGCATGTGCCAAAACTGGCAAAATTAGATAAACCACATTAGATAATGTTGGGGACATCAAATGGTCCTCATAAGAGTATGTTGCAGAGCTCCAAATTAAATAATTAATTAACAGGCCTAGATGGACTACAGCCATTCTTCTAGGCCTGGAGAACTGATTAAGACACAAGATGGTGGTGTATCAAAAGAGTTCTTATTTATTGTTACAGAGAGTAGCATTTATACAGACAAAAGCAGGTTGGACTTGACATGATTGGTTATAACATAAGCTGTGGCACATGACTATTGGATATGGTCTGATGTAATCTGCATCTCATTATTACACTCCAACCTGGGATGACCTTTCTCATGGCATAAAGAAGAATCTAAAATATTTATGTGTAAACCAACATCTTACACTAATTCTAGATGTATATCACAGCAAGAGAGATAATGATCACATGCTGGTCTGACGGTCAACAGGTTATTCTACACACACCCTCAAAGATAAGACCCTTACCATAAACAGATAAGGAGTTATAACCCAACCATTAACATTCCACACGCCTTATCCCCTAAAGGGGTCTCTTAGACTCTAAACAGACATTTTCATAAAGTTTATATAAGAAAAAGGTTACAAGATGGCTGACAGAATACAAGATGGAAGATGTGATCCTAACAGATAAAGTTATTTTTTATCTTGTTTTCTTACAGCACCCGCTTAACTATTGTCCATTGGTCCCTTTACTTGAATGGGGCTGAGCTGCAATACCTGAGACAGCACATGGGCAAGGGTAGCAGTGTTTCTGGGGAAAAATAACCTTTTTGTAATCTTTTACATCAACCTTAATAGACGCTAATTACTAACTTTTAGCTTATTTGTGCTATGTGACATAATGTGTACGTCATGAAATATCAAGATCTATTATCCTGCATGTTGAATAAGTTATAAAGTTATGTATATATATTTTATATTGGTAGGGTATGTCCACCATGACTTGTAGTCTTTCCAGTATTACAGCTGGAGAATTCTCTGACGAAATTAAATTGGATAAAGATGTTATTTCCATGGAACCGATTATTAAACCCAGGCCCAAAATAATTACTCTGGATGAAGGGACCATTCTTTCCATTGCAAAAGCCAATACATACAGTCAAATAACAGTGAGTATTGCAAAGCTCAGCTGCCTGGATATTAAAGGAGACTTACCGCAACACAATATAGAAAAGCCTTTTTTAGCGTGTTTTATAAGCATACTTCTTAAGAAGATGTATAAGATGGAGCTCCAGGCTGTATTTGTATTCCTCGCGTGTTTTTCCTTGCTGACAATGTATATGCTACTTTCCATTGTACTTTACTTGTCAGAATGAGATAAAAATATCATGCTATTTGGAAACATTACACAAGCTATAGAAAGAAGATGGAGGAAGACAGGGTAGGGAAAGTAGTGCTTTATATACGTCAGTACTGTAGAATATTGTATATATAGTTTTTGTTTTATCAACACCAATAAACGTCAGTGAGAAGCTTTATTGATAGGATATGCCGACTATTGTAACCATTTTTTTATTTCTGGACTACATTTGAAATAATATATAACCAACTTTACAAAAAGTCTCACCATCTTGTGTTTACAGCTCTTTTGCAGATGTGTTTCCATAGTAACAGACTACAAAAACCCCTGCGTTGTCATGTGATCTTACATCTGTACCATTCAGGCGCATGAGTATTCACAAAAATACTGCCCCATGTAAACAGGACAGCTGACATATGCGTTAAGACTTATCAGCTGGCCACAGCTTTTACGCTTGCTTAAATAGGGGATGAGCTGTCAACAACTGTATGAGAATGAGCAATCATATTAAAGGGAAGCATGTTAACCTAGCAACACGCTCGCTCACCTGATTCTTGTCGCTTTTTCCCTATGATAATTTGGGTCTCTGCTGTAGAGATATTAATTTATTTCAGAATATGCAAATAAGTAATCTGGAGCACTGAGGGCGGTTCTGTTGCTTCAGACTTCACCCTACACTGTTCTAATGCGCCCTCCTTTCCCCTCTCTTGTTTGAGGGAGTGGGAAGGAGGGTGTGTTAAAGCAGTGTAGGGCATAGTAGTTTGGAGCAATAGAGCCAACCTAGGTGTTCCAAACTGCTTACCCCTCATTCACATCTGCGTTTGGTAATTCGTTCAGGAAGTCTGCATGGGAACCCCCCCCCCCTTCCCGAATGGATTACCAAACACATCGACAAGCGGTGTGCAGTGAAAGCACACGGACCCCATAAACTATAATGGGGTCTCCACGCGGTGTCCGCATGGAACATGCGGACAGAAGAGTACTTCGCGATCTACTTTCATGTCCGCATGATTCATGTGAGCAGCTCGCGAAGAGCGCACGGACCCCATTATAGTCTATGGGGTCCGTGTGCTTTCACTGCACACCGCTTGTTGCCAATGCGTTTGGTATTCCGTTCGGGGGGGATCCCATGCGGACTTCCCCAACGGATTACCAAACGCAGATGTAAACAAGGGGTTATTTGTATATTCTGAAATAAATGAATATCTCAGCAACAGAGGCATGAATTTTCATAGTGAAAAAGGCATTAGATTTAGGTGAACCTAACCTATCTAACTGTCTTGCTGTTTTAACATGTTATCCTGGCGACAGGCTTCCTTTAAACATTGCTTGTCACATATACAGTTAGCATTTGTATGAAGGCCTTTTAAATGAGCGCCAATTGACTTGTTCTATTATTGATCTATTTATTGGTCATAATGTATGTGAATTGGCCCTAGAATTTCAGAATCAAACTAAACGTGGGTCGCTTGTAGAATATTACCACAGAGACATCTGGGTCGGCATAGGAGCTGTAGACACAATATACAAAATTGTTTCATTTTTCATTCATGATGTAAACAGGCAGTAAGGAAATGGCTATACAGGTGAGTATACCCATTAATTGTTTTAGTTAGTACATGCAGAAAAGCATTCTGTTCATGAATTATATATATATATATCATATAGCATATAAGTAATATTATGGATAATTCATAATTACAGTTTATTTTACACAGATTTTAAACTTACATGGCAACAGTTTAAGCAAACTAAAGGAAATTTCTAAACTTCAAGGGCTTCAGAAGCTTGTAATAAGTTTTAATGAGCTCACCAGTTTGGAAGATGTCTCGTACTTGGTAAGATTTCTTTCATATATAATATTATGATTTGTGGCGGATTGCCCACATCCTTCTGTGTCCACCTTTTGGCAAGGTTCAGGGACCCTGATAGCTGTAATTGTGTTTGTGCACTTCTAAAGAAAACATTATTCTGTCTGTTACCAATTATTTCAGGCCAATTTGGAATACCTGGATGCCAGCCATAACTGTGTGATAAGTCTGGAAGGTTTTAAAGGCATGGGGAAACTGAAGCACTTAGACTTGAGCTGGAATCAATTAACCAAGACGATGGATGAAATAAATATTTTGCGCAGACATGCAGGACACCTTCTCACACTGAATGTTGCTCACAACCCTTGGCAGAAGGTCAGTCAGCATTGCAGAAGCAACTTAGCTCTGAAAATACTACCATTTATTGTTCATACGGAATTCCTTTTTCTCTAGGGAACATACAGGAGGGTACAGGTAGCTCTGAACCATTACACCAGGGAGTTCATAAGGCCCCTCACCACAATAAAATTGATTGGGCTTGAGTTCTCCTGAATTTCTCTGTCAGATCATTGAGAAAACTGTGCAGCTGCAGTGTGTTCTCTATTCCTTTCCTGCACTTGTCTCTATGATTCAGTGCCGGGAAACAAGAAACCAAAGCAACTCCATAGTCTGAGTGGGGGGAAATAAGACTGGACCCCAAGACCCCTATCTTGTTTCATCTTCTCCACTTTCCTAAGAGAGGACAGGACTGCTGGCTTTACCAGATTTATCATTATGTATGCCAGTTTACTACCGAAAAAGATCCTTGAAGTCTACACCTAATATAAGTTGGTGTAAATTTCAGTCCTGATGCACGAGCTTGCTGAAGAATGTGTCTCATTTACAAAGAGTTGTGCGCCTTGTTATACATGAGGCACATTCTCCCCTAGTGCCACAGATATGAAGATCAATGCTGGTCTTCATACATCACCCCCATATAGGTTAAAAAAATCTTTGCTGATTATATTTGGTTGCGGAATGTTTGATTGTGTGGGTGCTATTTAGTGTAGTTGTGTATTGCCTAGCTTAGAGGGAGCAGCTCTCAGGTTGTTGACTCCCCTGCTCACTAGCTACAATGACTTAGAGGAAATATTATCAGCGATGCAGGAAGTAACGCAGGGAACCTGGAGGAATGGAGTTACTTCATCTGAATCCTAACTAAACCCTTGAAACTGTCCTTACATTTCACTTTCTTCACGTTGTTCTGACTAGAGTCATCCTCTTATTATTAGACTGCCATTCATCTGAGTGGACACCATATAATATATGTTTCTGCTTGTCTTTAGCAGCCCCTGGCTATCAGATGTTTACTAGGGTTCCAGTATACCTTTGTTGATTGTACAGACATCATAGGTTATGGGAGCTAGACATTTTTGGGATAGGATGTTGATCCAGGGACTTAGTCCATTTGCCATATTTGGAGTTGGGAAGGAATATTTCCATTGCTGGTGCAATTGGTGTCAGCCTCAAGTTTTTTTTTGCCTTCCTCAAGATCAACTTGATAGATTCATAGGTTGGATTTGTGTTGGACTTTTATCCAGCCTTGTCTAGTATGTTACCATGACCTGGACAGCTTATCACCATCGGGGTGCATTCTGAAACCCCTTTAATGTTATGGAGACTAATGTGTTATCCATATAAACAGTATATTTCAGTCACACAAATCCCTTGTACATAATGCTGGTTGATACAAGGTGCAGAGAGTGTACACACATTACATCATTGCCCTTACTAGGTTTATTATAGTAAATCTGTTGTGCGTAATTACGCCTCCTTATAGCGGTGTTCTAACAATACTCTATTACATTCATGTCATCCTGTTTCTGTCATGTTATAGCAATCACAGAAGATTATAATTGCTTTATATTTATGTTCTAGCTGGGATTAAAAAGCTAAAACCTAACTGTTTCTATGTCATTTTTACACCTGTGCCACAAAAACGACCTTATTGGCCATTGTACAAAAGCACAATTACTCGGTTTCACCCCTACTACAGTAGCCACACAGATTTAACGTATTTTGGAGTCTAATGGCCTGAGCAACACTAGATTTTTTTGTATTTTTTTTGTTACAGTCTTCATTATGAGCTCTTCTAGCATCCGTATTGTACAAAAACCAAGATTGAACGCTGGAAGAAAATCTTTTTCTTCTGACTTTAATAAGGATGTCATCATTTAGCTGAGACTAACAATTGCAGTAACCCCTTTCATGAGTTCTGAATGAAGCATCTTGAATACATGACCTAGTTTCTTAAAGCCCCTGAGAGGCAACACAATGTGATGTTACTTCTGTGCTTATGTGTAATAAACATTCTCATTATGTTCACTTAACTGCAAGACCATCATAAAGTACAATAAAAAGTTACATATGATAGAAGCCATTAGCTGACATGGTTGTCCTTTCTAAGCCAGCTTTAGTGCGTATGGCGGCGATTGGAAGATTGAAGTCGCTGACACATTTAGATGGAGTGCCGCTCACCAAGGAAGAGGTTTCTGAATCATCCAAATTTTGTGCTGGAGCTCGAATTTCACAGGTTATGTTCTTTGATTTTATTTCATGGAATAAAGTTTATTCTGCTTTTTGGCTTGTTTAAAAAAAGATGTAATATTGAAAAGGAGTCTGCAGAATGTCAGTGTAGGACTTATAAATGTATGGGATAGTATATCCATATGATATGCCATCTCTCTGTGATTATTAGAGCCCGTCTGACACTGAGAATGAAGGGGACACAGTCCAAGCGCAGCGATGTATCTTCTTTACTAGTGTTCACTGTTCCGTGATGCCCAGGGAATTGCAGCATGGATCTATGTATGTGTATGTGAACGGGGTCAAGACAAGTGGCTGTAAGCACCGCTGTGAAGCAAAAAGACTTAGAATGAAGGGGCAACATGGTGGCTCAGTGGTAAGCACTGCAGCCTTGCAGCGCTGGAGTCCTGGGTTCAAATCCTGCCTGGAATAACATCTGCAAGGAGTTCTCCCTGTGTTTGTGTGGATTTCCTCCCATTCTACAAAGACATACTGATAGGAAAAAAGTACACTTTGAGTCCTATTTGGGGCTCACAATCTACATTAAAAAAAAAAGGGAAAAAAAACTTAGAATGAGGTGCAGTGCTACACCAGTGCTAAGGCTCCTATATTCTCATGATCATTGGGGTGCCAGTGGTCATATCCTAGCGATATGCCATCACATTAGAAGCGAAGACCCCTTTGAGAACCACATGTTTTGTACATCTCTATGCTATCTGATATTGAAACACAGTATAATCCTGTGAAATTGAATAAGCACTAAACACAGTTTTTGGAAAATAACTGCATTTATCTAAGGAATAAAGTTATCTAACTTCCCATGTGAATAACGTAAATGCCCCCTTTAAAGCAATCACACTAATCTCCATAAGACTATGAAGATCCAGTAATGGTCATCTGTGGTGGTGAGACCTATTGCTAGACTGCAACAAGAACTGGAGTATGTAAGTTTCTGCATGCATATAAGCTACCCATCCAGTGTTATGTTAGTACTGGCAGAAGCCATGTAAGAAAAGATATGTAATAAATTTTTAGAAGAAATAGGAAATGGAAATTTTAAGCAACCCTTATGTAATGCATTTCTGTGTTATTATCACTTTCTGACATCAGAACACAGCAGCTATAAATATATTATTCATAGACATATCAATGGACATGTATCTATATAATTATAGTGAGGTTAATCCATTGACCTCTTTGTACATAATATACAGTCCTATGAAAAAGTTTGGGCACCCCTATTAATCTTAATCATTTTTAGTTCTAAATATTTTGGTATTTGCAACAGCCATTTCAGTTTGATATATCTAATAACTGATGGACACAGTAATATTTCAGGATTGAAATGAGGTTTATTGTACTAACAGAAAATGTGCAATATGCATTAAACCAAAATTTGACCGGTGCAAAAGTATGGGCACCTCAACAGAAAAGTGACATTAATATTTAGTAGATCCTCCTTTTGCAAAGATAACAGCCTCTAGTCGCTTCCTGTAGCTTTTAATCAGTTCCTGGATCCTGGATAAAGGTATTTTGGACAAACAATTCAAGTTCAGTTAAGTTAGATGGTCGCCGACCATGGACAGCCCGCTTCATATCATCCCACAGATGTTCAATGATATTCAGGTCTGGGGACTGGGATGGCCATTCCAGAACATTGTAATTGTTCCTCTGCATGAATGCCTGAGGATTTGGAGCGGTGTTTTGGATCATTGTCTTGCTGAAATATCCATCCCCGGCGTAACTTCAACTTCGTCACTGATTCTTGAACATTATTCTCAAGAATCTGCTGATACTGAGTGGAATCCATGCGACCCTCAACTTTAACAAGATTCCCGATGCCGGCATTTGCCACACAGCCCCAAAGCATGATGGAACCTCCACCAAATTTTACAGTGGGTAGCATGTGTTTTTCTTGGAATGCTGTTTCTTTTTGGACGCCATGCATAACGCCTTTTTTTATAACCAAACAACTCAATTTTTGTTTCCAAAATGAAGCTGCCTTGTCCAAATGTGCTTTTGCATACCTCAGGCAACTCTATTTGTGGCGTACGTGCAGAAACGGCTTCTTTCTCATCACTCTCCCATACAGCTTCTATTTGTGCAAAGTGCGCTGTATAGTTGACCGATGCACAGTGACACCATCTGCAGCAAGATGATGCTGCAGCTCTTTGGAGGTGGTCTGTGGATTGTCCTTGACTGTTCTCACCATTCTTCTTCTCTGCCTTTCTGATATTTTTCTTGGCCTGCCACTTCTGGGCTTAACAAGAACTGTCCCTGTGGTCTTCCATTTCCTTACTATGTTCCTCACAGTGGAAACTGACAGGTTAAATCTCTGAGACAACGTTTTGTATCCTTCCCCTGAACAACTATGTTGAACAATCTTTGTTTTCAGATCATTTGAGAGCGGGCTGTCCATGTTCGGCGACCATCAAACTTAACTGAACTTGAATTGTTTTGTAGAAAGAAATGGTCCAAAATACCTTCATCCAGGATCCAGGAACTGATTAAAAGCTACAGGAAGTGACTAGAGGCTGTTATCTTTGCAAAAGGAGGATGTACTAAATATTAATGTCACTTTTCTGTTGAGGTGCCCATATTTTTGCACCGGTCAAATTTTGGTTTAATGCATATTGCGCATTTTCTGTTAGTACAATAAACCTCATTTCAATCCTGAAATATTACTGTGTCCATCAGTTATTAGATATATCAAACTGAAATGGCTGTTGCAAACACCAAAATATTTAGAACTAAAAATGATTAAGATTAATAGGGGTGCCCAAACTTTTTCATAGGACTGTATCAGTATGTTCCAATTTATGTAGAGATGTACATAAGTGCTATTGCTTTTTTGAAAGAGGACCTTTCACCATTTTGGGGACATGCGGTTTAATACGCTGCTAGAAAGCCGCTTTCACGTTCTGTGCCCCCGGTGAAGAGCTATCGGTGCCGGTACCATAGCTTTTCACTGTCATCTATAGCGCTGTACTGTGAGAGGGGGCATTGCTTATCGCCCAGTGATGATGCTGAGCGGTGAGGAACGCACCACCCCCCAGTACTCGTCTAAGGACGAGTACTATCAGAAGTGGAGGGGGCATTCCTCACCGCTCTCAACTTTCCCATTATGTTCCCCAGGGCTGGAGATATCAGCACCGATCTCTGCCCATTGTCAGAAGGGCGTTCCTCACAGTCTAGATGGGCTGTGAGGAACGTCCCATCGATGACACTGAGCTTTGAGAAACGCCTCCCTACCCCAGTACCAGTCTATGGACAAGTACTGTCAGGGAAGGGGCATTTCTCACAGCCCATCTAGATTGTCAGGAACGCCCTTCTGACTGTAGGGAGATATCGGTGCTGAAACTATCGGCACCAATATCTCCAGCGCTGGGGCACATAACAGAAATGCTGACGGTGTGCTGAATTCAGTGCACTGTTGGCTTTCTAATGGTATATAAAACCGCATATGCATGAGGACATGAAAGGTCCTCTTTAATATCATGAAAGGCCCAGCAATGTAACCAGAATCTCATCTACTAATATGTAGAGGGAAAACTCTAACAAGTTTACTTTTATAATATTTCATTTTGAATATTCATTTATCCAATCTGTTCAGTGATATAATAAGGATTATATTTCATTTATGCTATTTTGCAGGCATTGCTACAGATCAGCGCACGAACAGATAATATTAGACCACGTTGCCTTAGTCTACTACCTTCTGCTCAGATCATCTCTCAAATTAGCAAGAACTGCCTAGATCCATATGCCGAATTTAATAACAGCTGGTATCATATGGTAAAAAAAAACATTAACATACAGGCGTTATATTGTATATGCTTAGATTTTTAGAAGCAAAGAAATATTTACGGAAAATATTAGCATGAGGGATTTTAGTATTGGATTATAAACTTGTATATTTGGAAAAAAGTCCTAGCCTGTAAAAGGTGCAATAATGACCCAAGGTTTACATTTATCACCTAAGTGATACGTTTTTGATGAGTGGGGGGTTTATCCATTTGCATCTCCTCTAATCACAATTATTGGAGTTCCTTGGGCCCTTTTTGAATGGAGCAGGAAATCAGTGCGTGCATGCATGCTTGACCTATTGCTACAATCAAAAACGGGTACATGGGACTCCCATTCTTTGAGGTTGGACCTACCCCCACCTATTTGACACTTATCACATACCCTTTGGATTGGTATTAAGTTTAAATCTTGTGAAAACTGCTTTATTATACATGTTAATGGAATCTGTCAACTTTTTTTGGCATTTTGGTAGAACTGAGACACGTTCACGGTAATGTTGGCAGGTGTTTAACTAGATGATTGTTAATGAATTTCTGTATACATGTCGCACAAACCTTTGAAGGACTGTGACATACATCAGTGTCGTTGTGTAGAACTGTGGAAGTGTTACAGCCATAATACGGCTATAACATGGCATTACATCTGTTGGAACCTGGCTTAAGAAATGGTTGCGCAGTGATGGTCCATTCATTGAGAAAGAAAGTGTCTCCAGTTTTAGAATACGTTTAAAGGGTTTTCATCAAACGTTGAAATATCTGCAGAGTCTTACTGGACAAACTGTTCTCTGGCAGTAAAGGCATTCATACATGATGTATGATCAGTTTTTCTTATATTAATAGTCCCATTACGGCTGTAGCACATTTTGCATCACTCAGGGGCATGTACAATGTAGAGCAGTCTGCCCCTACCACATCCATTATTACCACTGCTGTTTGTTTTGTTTTTTTATTTAATTCTGCCAGGAGTGCAAAATAACAAACAAACAAATAGCTGAAAAAAAACCCAGGTGATCATAACATAGGAGATTCAGGGACAATGAATTGAAAATCCAGGATATTATGCAGCTAAAAAAAATCCCTAACAAAAAAAAAGAGTAGTTTGAGCGCAATAATCTATGACTAATGTCCATTTAGCAATAACACAAACAGCTAATGAGAATTAGTTAGACTTTCCTTGCAGTAATATCTATAGAACTGATGGATCTGAGAAGTTGCAGACTCCAATAAGAAGTGTACAGACATAGAGCACAGAACCGCTGATGTTTTTGTAGGCATGCAGAGGCTGTGAAGAGAGACCTGACCCTGTACCTCCACTCACTGTGTTCCCATCTTTAGCTTGCTGGTTTTTAAAGAACGAACTTCCCTAGTAACTTGGAGTGAACAGCAAATCAGCAAGAAGGATGACACCTACTGGAAGCAACTTTAGAGAATTTTTTGGATATTACGTTTTGGCCCAGAATAACATGTTCTTTTGTGGATGTACCACAGTCACCTATCTTATCAGTGATGGGATTGTCATTGATCATAAGAATAGGGGTGTCTTACTCCCCTATTGAATGGAGCAATAGGTGTGCATGTACGCCACTGCTCATGTCAAAGGACTGAAGAAGATGTCTGGCATTCAGCTATCTCCATTAATCCTGTAGAGCTGAATAGAACGGCAGCATACATGTGCAACCATTGCTTAATTTGACAGGGACATAAGCTGTGCTATTGGAAAATATTAAAGGGGTTCTCTGGGTATTTTATATTGCTTGACTAGCTTCAGAAAAGGCTATCAATATCTGGTCCAGCACTGCATAGCTCCGATGCCCACCTGAAGCTGATTGGTAGGGGTGGCAGAGCATCATGATTAGATATTGATGATCTATCCTCAGGACAGGCCATCAATATAAAATGCCCATAAAACGTCTTTAATTTATTTTAACTACTTTAGGCTAAGGCCCCATGTAGCGAGCCGCAGTGAAAATGCACTCTGGAAAAAAAAGTGGTGGAAGCACATCACATTTTTTTTACAGAAGTCCACAGAGTTTTCCTTTTCTGACTTTCCGCCTCTATTATACCTATACGGAAAGCGCCACATTTTTATAGGTATAATAGACATGCTACAATTTTCAAAAACACAACGGTTTTTGAAATTGCAGCATTTCTGCTATGGATATTTTTTTCTGCAATTTGTGGATGGGATTAGCCAGAGTCCCATCCACTTTGCAGGTACTGTAATTCACAGCGTATTCCCAACCTGGGGCCTCAGCTTTTTATAGAATTGACGTGTTACTGAACTTTGTAACTCGGTTTTCTTATACAAATTGAATCACTCGCGATTGAGAACCTAATAAAGAAAGTTGGTGGTTACAGAGAATTAACTATTTAATTTCTAAATAATATAACTGTCAATGCATTTTATTTATATAGATTTATTTCCATTGCATGGCAATGAAACATTTATTGGATTACTTACAACAGGAAGGAAAGATTCTTTTTTTTATTTTTGGTTTTTCCATTTAATATCTTAGAAACATGAACTGACATAATCTACAGTCTCAAAACACAGTTCCCCAAGGTAAAAGTTTCACCAAGCTGCAATATGACTGATCATGTGAAATCATGTAATGTTCCCACAACGAAAGGTTAAGAGCTTGCTTGTCAGGTTTCATTTCATCCAGCGGTACCAAAATGGCTGGGAGTAAGATGTATCTTATGTGATAACCATAGTGTTCAGCTCTAGAAATATTACGAAGGGCACATTTATAACCGTTCCCAAAGCAACCGCGATTTGTTACTTTTTAACCCAATAAAATATCATTGGAATGCGGAAGTTATTTTTCTCTTAATAATAAATTCTACGTTTATTTTTTAGATCACATCAGTAAACTTCGATGGACAGAATCTCTCCAGAATCACAAATTTAGATAAACTGGAAAACCTTCGGTGGGCATCTTTCAGTAACAATTATCTGTCTAGAATTGAAGGTCTAGAAAACTGTGTGAAGCTAGAAGAGCTATGTCTAGATCGAAACGGCATCAGAAAACTTGAAGGTATTCTGGAGACTTCTTAGCAGTGGGTGCTAGATGGATAAAAGGAAGGGTCTCGCCACTTTTTGTCTATGTACTGTATACCATAACAAATAGGAGGGACACAAAAATATGTAGAGCTTAACATTCTTATTTTATCACTGTGTGATTGAGGATTTTTTTATGTTACCTGTCCATTAGCATCTGCCATTAAAACACACTGGCATAGAGGGATGGCATTGAGGTGCACGTTTGGCACAAGACATTTTCTTGGGCCAATCGTATATCACAAACCCCAATCCCAGGACACCTCAGCCCAACTGATTTATTATAATTCATGTCTCATATTATAACACATTTCTGCTTTTATTATAACTAATTTCTGCTTTTAGTTAGTATGGAAACCTATGCCAGTTATATTAATTTCCATTCTGGCCATGAAGCCATTTATTAAAACTATTGTATGATACGCCAGTCTTAATAAATTTTTTTCCATTTTGTTTCACTGCTAATAGATAGGTTGCATCTGTCTATTTTCAGGATGGGAATGATGGTATGGTCGGGGAAGAATAATAAAAAAATGGCAAACACATTTATGTTAGATTTTAAGGTAGGTCATAGACTGTGGTACTGTAAAGATGGAGCTGCCTACATAGAAACCAATGTAAGTAGCTCCATCTTCCTAGACAGATGGCAGATGTATGAGTGAAGCTAAGACTCTACTTCCCTTCCCATCTAAGCACAGCAACACAGCTTCTCTACATGGAAAATCTACTATATTTACTGTGGTCTTCTTAAAGAGGTTCTTTCACCACCTCCATCAGTTAATACCTGCTGCTCCACAGATTCTGATACAGTTGGAATTTTCTCTTAAGTCCCCACCAGTCCTGAGCAATCAGTGCTGATATTTTTGGTTCCTGTTGTGCTATTTAAGCTCTGAACTTTCAGGGGGGCGGTGTCAGGTAGGAGCAGACAAGGGGTGTAATTCTGAGCTCTGACACTGGCTGCCTCTGATTTGAGATCTGAATTTCGCCCCCCTGCCTGACACTGCCCTTATGACAATACAAAGCTTAAATAGGACATCAGGTACCAAAACTAACTGCGCTTGTTGCCCGGGAATGGTGGGGGATAGAGAGAAAGTTCCAACTGTGCTGGAATCAGTGGAGCAGAAGCTATTAACATATACTAAGAACTAGAGTTGATGCAGGTAGTCAAATGTCTTCTTTACATAATAAAATATTATCCATTGTAATTGTAATACTATTTTCCAGGACTCTCAAAACTTGTGAAGCTGCGACACCTCAGCATTAACAATAACCAGCTTACACATTTCGACAGAGAAGTTATGGATAATCTCTCGCATCTTCACTTTCTGTCTGCTGAGAACAATCACATCAGTTCGCTGGCAGGACTGCAGAAAGCTTTCTCATTGATAGAACTCTACCTGAGCAATAACCAAATATGTAGCAACCAAGAAATCTACCATCTTAAGGTAAAATTGTACTAATGTGCTTGTCATAGTATTTAAGAATTCACTATAGATCCACATGTTTATCTGCCACATATCTGTACAGAGTCCTAAAATACCAAGCCTGTAAAGGTAAAATATGTAGAACATGTCATCGATATCAGATCATTGAGGGTCTGGTCATGTCACCCATGTCGATCAGCTATGTAAGGATTGCTAGTTGTACAATCCCCTAGTGCTGCTGCAAAAACCAAGAAAAGGGAAGACATAGCCATTGAGCCCTAAGCTGAACCTCCATCCCCCATCCCTTACCACTTGCCTGTCCTGTCCTAAGCAACAGGCAACAACTGGTTCATAAGCCCTTCCTAGGTGCGAAATGCACCCCAAAAGAAAGACACGTGTTTTTCTCAGCGAATTTTCTTCCCGTATTAAAACTATACGCAAAACGCAATTTTTCCACTGCAGATTTTTTCTGCAGTGTGTGCATGGGATTAGTCAGAATCCCATTACCTTTGCAGGTACTGTAATATACAGCATTTTTTGCAAACAGAACTGCCAGTATAATAAAAGCTAAGGAAGTAGATTATGCCTCCAGGTTCTTCTTCTGCCCTGCTCACACCTGGCAGCCGCAGCATACCTTACTTCTCCTTTCCTGACTTGTCTGTTTCCCCATGAAATTACAGTTTTGAATCTTGTTTTTTTTATAACTACATTGTGTTGCTTCTCTGGTCCTTCTCAATATTTATGAAGAAATTGACAATTGGGTGTTACCATTTCTCTTTTTGAAGGGTTGGTCCCTCATAGTCTAATACTGGAGACGCTGATTCAACGGTGTGGGAGTGTGTGGAGCAGGGATCAGCAACTTTCAGCACTCCAGCTGCTGTGAAACTACAACTCCCAACATGCTCCATTCACTTCTATGGGAGTTCCAAGAACAGCAGAGCAAGTATGCATGCTGGGAGTTGTAGTTTTACAACAGCTGGAGTGCCAAAGGTTGCCTACCCTTGGTGTAGAGGGAGACCCCAAACTGATAACACTCTATAGTCAAGTGTTTCAAATATCTGGTTATGGTTATTTTATGAATAATGCAAGTGTTTACTAAAATAGACATGTCAGGAGAGGTAATGGGCCCACTATAAACGTTAATTTGTAAGAGCATTTATCTGGTGTTGTAACAGTCATATCTTACATGTGTCATATTTTTCTATTAGGGATTAAACAACCTTGTGATTTTGGATTTGTACAGTAATCCAATATCACTGAAACATGACAACTATCGATTGTTTGTTATCTTTCATCTTTCGCCTCTGAAAGCTCTGGATGGATCTGCAGTGGTAAGCAATATTATCTGTGGTTATTAAATCATATTTTATTAAAGGACAGTGTGTAGTCAGTCTCCTAGAAATTAATACTGCAGTGTCTTCTTTGGCCATCACAGTAATGAAAGCGCTAATATTAATTTTTGCAGTGGCACCAAATGTTATTATATAGATATGCTTTGTAATTACAACAATATCCTCGAATCTCTCCATCGTTCTCAGGCTGGGCCTTGGGTCACATGAGGTCCTGAGTAGCAAACGTTAACCTGACTTCTAATTTAATACTTTACATACTTTTACTTCAATACCAACTCTAACTCTTTTCATCCTCCATTAGGCACTGCTCCACTGATTCCGACGCAAATGGAGAATTTTTTTCTCTAGCCCTCACCATTATTGAACACTGACTTCTGTTAGTTTTGGCACCTAGTATGCTCATTAAGCTCTCTACCTTCAGGTGGGCGGTCCCAGACATTCTTCTCCCGCCCATTTGACAGTAGGGGATCTAATTGGCATTTTGGATGATGAATCTAACAGCACTGATTGCCAGATTCAGTTAAGAGTTGATGCAGATACTGATAGGTTCTCTTTAAGGCTGGTCTTACACGACCGTATTGAATGTACTGTCCGCAAGTTGCCTAAGGAATCAGCAACACTAGTTGCTGATCGGCAACATAGACTCCGCAGATGTCCGTGTCCTGCCACACTTGCCCATAGAGAGCTATGGGCAAGTCCGTGCAGTGCCGCAATTCACGGCCATTATGGACATGTTGTATAAATTGCAGACCACGGTTGTGGCCCGGCCACACCACGGATAAAAAACCCTCAATTGCAGACTTACATTCCGGCCGTGTAACACCAGCCTTAGGCTAAGACCCCACTGGGCAGAAATGCAGCAAAAAAATGCAGCGCAATAAACCCCAGAGAAAACGCTGCGTTTTCTGTCATGGAAAAAAACACATTTTTCATCGCGTTTTACAGTTTTGTGCTGTGGAAATTCATATGAGTTTTCTGTTGAGTTTTTCATCACGTTTTTACTCGAGTTTCTCATGTGCAATAAAGGTAATTGAAAGGCTGTGTTAAAAATCCTAAGGAATTATGGTCCTCTGCTATTTAGGCCAGAGCCCCACAGGCTGGAAATGCTGTGATTTGTTTATTGTATGCAGAATCTGTTTTTCATGGCCTCTATTCTTGTGGGTTTTTTTGTTTGTTTGTTTTAAAGGACCCAGTTGAGTGTGAAAATGCCAAGGACATGTTTGGTGGTAGACTTAGTTCTGATATGGTTGCTGAAAAAATTGGACATCAAAATTTTACTGAGCTGCAAGAGTTAAATTGGAGGTTCTCATCAATTAGGTATGATTCCATTTTGTACAGAACATTGCACATTTACATTGAGCTTTGGGTGGAGAACATATCTAATTATTCTAGTGCTGCACTAAGTATAACATTTTACAATTGTCTACTGTGTGCATGGCATGCAGAAATGCCACATTTTATGACTCTAGTGTTGTCTTTTCAGTATTCATACTCCCCTTCAGCAACTAGGATGGATTTACTCTTCAGGGATTATGGGATGTTATGAGCTAAATTTTTAGAGACCATAAAATGATGACTTTATCACGGCCGCAAAATAACGTGGCGTATACGATCCAGGCTCCCATTGAAATCAATGGGAGCGTATACGGCGCACAAAATCTAACACGCCATATACGTGCCAGGTCACGTGGCACGCTACTCCGTTTGAATGGACCCTAATACTGTAAGATCTGAAAATGTCTCAGATTTATCCCACTACTTTTGGACTTGTGTATTTATCTGGCTGATAAATCTGGCACTTATTTAGACACCTTTGTCTTATTTATACAACCTATTTGTTTGCTAGGTTGTGCCCAACATCCCCCCAAAATTCTTAAGCCACTTCTCTTTCTGCTAGGCCATGATCCTTTGTCAGATCAAGAACAAAATGAATCCTCAAGGCTTGGTTCACACCAACATTTGAACTATGTTTGGGGCTTCAGTCCCCAAATCGACTCAAAAAATTTGGAGAGATAAGTCCTCTGCATTTTTTTATGTGGGAAACCCGGAAGATCCTATTATAGTCTGAGGCCTGTGGGTTTCAGTGGGTAACTGCTTTATAAGAGGGTTAGCTTTCCGTTTTCCGGGCCCCCAAGTGGTAGAAGACCGGAAAGTTGAACACTATTGTGAACCTAGCATCAGATAGGCATCAATATCTAATCCGTAGGGGTTGGATACCCAGATACCTCACAGATCAGCTGTGTAAAGAGGCTGTAGCATTCAGGTGGGCACTATGGCCTCTCCACTTAATATACTGTATATTGAGCATACTGCACATTGTGAAGGGGCCATGTTTACTTTGCCCAGAAGTCTCACCTTCCTCAGCCTGGTTTCTCTTGCCAGTTGCTGTTTGAGAATCTGCAGAATGATACAGACTTACAATGCATATGTATTCTATACTATACCACGTACTGTTTATCCCAACAACCCAAAGAATAACGAGAAAGCTTGGAGATATAACTTGAAGTTCAATGAGCTCAATGAAGAATCAGGGCTCCCCTGTATCATGTGCCGTTTATAATACTGGTATCTTCATATGTTACAGAGAAGCTATTGGGACCCTTCAAGCTCCAAGGCCCAGTAGCGACTGCTACCTCTGTACCAACTATAACTATACTCCTAAAATCAAAACTTATCAGCAGAATCATCATTTGTCTCCTATATTCATGTCTATGGCATATACTCATTAACCTGGCTCTCCCCATAAATGATCTCAGAGATGGATGTATATGTCACACTGTATTCTCTCTTTCTAGTTATACGATTAAAGTAGACAGCATATTGATTTCCTGTGGAACATAGTGCCAGTAAACTGGGCCTCTAAGGGTAAGTTCACATGGAGTATTTTGGTCAGGATTTTGAGGCCGTATTCACCTCAAAATCCTGACCAAAAAGATGGCTCTCATTGAAATCAATGAGATCCGTTCAGGTGTTTCTTCCAGGAGTCGGAACAAGTAGCAAGATGCTCATTCTTCAGGCTGTTTCGCATCGCGATTCAGCCTGAAGACACTCCCTCCTCTCGACTAGGCCCATTCATTGGGCCTAATCCGGAGTGGAGTGCGCGATTGGATGCCGGTGCCGCAGTCGCAGTTACCCGTTTTTTGGACCGGAACCTGAGGCGGCCTCCGCCAAAAAACCCCGTCTGAACTTACCCTTAAGCAACCAACTCCCTCTGTAACTCCTCTAGATCTAAGACAAATAAAAAGAAACATTATATACTGCATTGTATTATAATTCAGTTCAGCCGTGTATTATCGATTCATTATCATTGACTAATATGGGTTAATAATAATTTGTTACTAATATTCAGCAACGTCTTTTCTCTTATTTCCTAACTTAAGGCTGGGTTCACACGGGGTTTTTTGGACTGGATTTTGACGCGTAATTCGCCTCAGAACCCAGCTCAAAAAAACGCCTCCCATTGACTTCAACAGGAGCTGTTCACTTCCTCTTTCTGCGAGTGGTTTCTTCCTGCTCATGGAAAAAAGAAGTGAGCTGCCCTTTCTTGCCGCAGATTCCGTGGCTGAATCAGCAGTGGACGTCCGCAGCGCAACACTCCCTCCCAACTAGGCCCATTCATTTGGGCCTAATCCAGTTGCAGCTAGCCATTTTTGGTCCAGAAATCTCTGTATGAACCCAGACTTAGGGTCCATTCAGACGGAGCTCAATTTGGAAAAATACACATGTAAAAAATGCACGTGTTAAAATAAGACTCCCATTGACTTCAATGACATTTTACACGTGTATGTTGACGTGTATTTTGATGTGTATTTTGATGTGTTTTTATACTCGTGTAAAAAAAATGTCATTGAAGTCAATGGGAGTCTTATTTTTACACGTGTATTCTTTACACGTGTATTTTGCCAAAATGAGCGCGCATTTACTCCGTGTGAATGGACCCTAAGGACCCGTGCACACGGAGTTAACGCGAGCGCATTTTAGCATAATAGACGTGTATAGAATACACGTGTAAAAATGACACTCTCATTTACTTCAATGAAATTTTTTACATGTGTAAAAAACGTGTCAAAATACGCGCCAAAAAACACGACTCGTATTTTGACACGTTTTTTACACGTGTAAAAAATTTAATTGAAGTCAATAAGAGTGTTATTTTTACACATGTATTCTATACACCTGTATTATACTAAAATGCACTCACGTTAACTCCGTGTGCACGGGCCCTTAGACTGAGCTTGCAGTAGGTCACCCAGCTGAAACACATTGTGCAAAGTTGTGCTAGTTCTGACACTGGCAGGAGTTCTAGAAGTGAAATCCCTGTCAATCTAAGGGCTCGTTCACACAGTGTAACGTCCCGCGAGATTTGGCACGTGTACGCCGCGTGACCCTTTGCGTGCCGTATACGCTCCCATTGAGTTCAATGGGAGCGGGGATCGTATGCGCCACGCTAGTTTGCGGCCGTGAATAAATGCACGGCCGCAAACTAGCGCGGTGCATATGATCCCTGCTCCCATTGAAATGAATGGGAGCGTGTACGGCACGCAAAGGGTCACGCGGCGTACACGTGCCAAATCTCGCGGGACGTTACACCGTGTGAACGAGCCCTAAGGGTTGGTTCACACTAGCGCTTGTATTCTGTCCACAAGGAGTCCGCATGGAGACCCCCCGAATAGAATACCAACGCTAATGCAAGCGCTGTGCAGTTAAGCACACGGAGCCCATAGACTATAATGGGCTCCGTGTGCTTGCCGCGCACTGTCCGCACAATTAATTTGTGTGGGCAGTGCGCAGCAAGCACACGGATCCCATTATAGTCTATGGGCTTCATGTGCTTTGCAAGCACATTGCAATTGCATTCCGTCTGGGGGGTCTCCATGCGGAATACAAGCACTAGTGTGAACCAACCCTCAGGATAGATAATCAACAGTTTACCCCTTAAAGAATTAGTGAATGGGTAATATTTGCATATTGTTATACATTGGGCTACTAGAATCAATGTTACTGGTGGTCCCCAGGATCACACCTAAGGGTCCATTCACATGGAGGAAAATGGTGAGGAATTTGGTGTGGAATTTCAGCTCTGAATAAAAAGCCTCCCATTGACTTCAATGGGTTCTGCTAGCTTTTCATTCCACTAGCGGGAAAAAAAAGCTAGCAGAACCCATTGAAGTCAATGGGAGGCTTTTTTTTTTCAGCGCTGAAATTCCACACCAAATTCCTCACCATTTTCCTTCGTGTGAATGGTCCATAAGGCCGGGGCCGAAAACGCCGCTATTTGAATTGCGGCATTTTACAGTACTTGCAAAGTGGATGGGATTAATTCGAATCCCATCCCCACTTTGTGGAAAAAATCGCAGCGCGGACACGTTGCAGTTTTGAAAATTGCAGCATGTCAATTATATCTACGGAAATGCTGGCTGCTTCCCCATAGATATAATTGTAACAGAAAGTCAGCGGAGGAGAACTCTGTGAACTTTCTGTTCAAAGCGCTGCGGGAAGAACCACGATACATTCATGCCACGATTGTTCCCGCAGCGCTTTAGCGCTGCATTTCCGGCCCATGGGCCTTAGCCTAAAGCTGCTAAAAAGCACTTGTTTGTCATATGATTGCATCTTTTATGCAATATGTTGGAAACGCACGATCCTTCTATTCAGTCCTACACAGCAGAGATGATCTGCCACATGTTAAAGCAGTAAACAAACCAGCAGTGATCTGGACAAATATTCCTAGAAACTTCCCATCCCAATGACCGGCACGCATGGACAGTCAGTATAAATGACCCTAATACTTTTCTTGTGTTGCAGATCGGTTGACCTCCTTCCAGCTGACCAGTTTAAAAATGTTCACACTGTGAATCTAGAGAATAACAACCTGACATCATTCAGTGGCTTAATCTTCCTGTCACATGTGAAGGTGAGTGTACTGAAATGCTTTTGAATCCGATGTGAACATTAAGGATAAGGGTTGGTTCACACTAGCGCTTGTATTCCGTCCACAAGGAGTCCGCATGGAGACCCCCCCGGACGAAATGCAATCGCAATTGCAAGCGATGTGCTTGCAAAGCACATGGAGCCCATAGACTATAATGGGCTCCGTGTGCTTGCCGCGCACTGCCCGCACGAATTAATTGTGCGGGCAGTGCACGGCAAGCACACTGAGCCCATTATAGTCTATGGGCTCCGTGTGCTTAACTGCACAGTGCTTGCATTAGTGTTGGTATTCCATTCGGGGGGGTCTTCATGCAGACTCCTTGTGGACGGAATACAAGCGCTAGTGTGAACCAACCCTAAGGCCCCATGTAGTAGGCCACAGAAACGCTGCAGGAAAAAACGTAGTGGCAGTGGAAACGTTTCCTCTGTGGACTTTCTGTCTCCATTATACCTATAGGGAAACCGCCAGATTTTACGTAGGTATAATTGACATACAGCGATTTCCAAAACCACAACGATTTTGAAAATTGCAACTTGTCTGCTGCGTGTATTTTTTGCAGTGACTGTAAAATGCTGTGTTTATTTTCTGCAGCCAAACTGCGGCATTTATGACATGTGGGGCCCCAGTCTTAAAGTTAATATGTATTGATTCCATTGTTGTTGAACCCCACTTCACTAGAGAAAAAAAAAAACCTGTCCTGATTGGAGATTTTGCGGCAACTCCTGCCACGCACCTAAAGATTATTGTCTCACTGTGCGACTCCTTCACCTATGTAAGTGAAAGGAGATACCTTGCAGACCTAAGGTTCTGTAGCTTCCAGTTACAAAAAATCTAGCTGTGTGACTCCATTCCCTTACACTGGTGAAGGAGTTGCAGGACGTCACAGTGACAGGAGTCGTGGCCAAAGTCACCATGCAGCCCCAGTCTAATGGTATTGTACTTCAAAGCAACCTGCACGTTGTTTCACCACTATTAACAGGAGATTATCTTTGTAATTTTTTTCTATGCTGTGTTTTTTTATCAAGGTGAAAACATAGTTTAAGGCTGAGGCCCCACGTTACGGAAACGCAGCTTTTTGTGTTCTATATTTTTCTGCGTTTTTTTGAGTCAAAAATGGCCACAAAAGAAATGAGCAATATATAGGAGGTTCTTATACTTCTCCCTTCTGCTCAATCCACTCCTGGCTTTGACTCAAAAAACGCATCAAAATCTGCAACAAAAAAGGTGTGTTTCCACAACGTGGGTCCTTAGCCTTAGGCTAAGACCCCCACATAGCAAGGCACAGACAAAAAGCGCAGTGGAAATAACCATGGCGGAAACACATTGTGGTTTTTCCCACAGTGCTTTTCATAGAAAGTCTGCAGAGATATGGAAACCACCAACGTTTCCATAGGAATAATTAATATGCAGCATTTCTGTTGCGGATATTTTTCTGCAATGTGTGGATGAAATTCAATAGACAGGGCACAGTTTTTTGCCATGTGTGGCTTCAGTATAAATGTGTTTCACCTCTAGTGGGCACATGGCACATTTCCATTATGTATACAAGCACACTATTAAAGCTGAGTTCACACAGAGTTTTTTGACCAGATTTTGACGCAGCGGCTGCCTCAGATTCCGCCAGAGTTTAGGAAAGGAGTAAAGTAGGCATACAGTCATTCATTCATTCATTCATTCATTCATTCATTCGTCTATTAGATACTTTAAAATTCACTTTAAAACGCCTCCCATTCATTCAGTAGCAGTTTTTTTTCATCTAGCTGATTTTTTAATTTTTTCAACATACCTAACCTCAGGTGGGTTCCGCCTTGAAAAACCATTGAAATGAATGGGAGGCGGAAAAAATGCAATCCTCTTTTTTTGACATGGTTTTTAATGTGGTTTTTGATGTAGTTGTTGCAAAAACTGCAAGAGTTTTTAAAGCGAAGTTTCAAGGTTTTTTTGAGCAAAAAACGCTCAAAAAAACGTGACAAAAACCGCAACAAAAAATGCGAGAAAAAAATTGCATCGTGTAAAAAGTACGTAAAAAGTTACCTAATTCATATTTTTTTTTAGCCTGAAAAAAAACTGTGTGTGAACCTACCCTTAAATCTGGTAAATAATTCCTTTAAACAGTTGTCTAATACAGATGTAGCAGAGTTAACCTAATCCTCTGCAACTGGTTAAACTGCTGCAGTATGATATCTTATCACAGATGACAACAAAAACCAATGAGAAGTCATGGAAAAATGTTTTTTATTGTCTTATATGATAAGATATCACACTGCAGAAATTCAACTTAACCCTGCTACATTTGTATATTGTGGTAGTTCTATGTTTAGGGTGAACCTACTCTTTTCATTATTGATATCCCAGTAGACAATGGAAGTACACAAGTGGAGAACAGTAGGGTTCTAGGAGTGCATTAGATGGAGCTATGAATTATACATTACAGATCTACATAATTCAAAAGTTACAAACTTACATGTAGCCCAGTATGATACAAAGTATCAGGGGCATAAATAGAATTCTTATAGCCCCATTGCAAAAAACAGAAATGGACCCTCCTCCTTGTATATAAACTGTGTAAACTGTGCTGTGGCAATGCAAGCAGCATAATCATTCAAAGGATGGATAATTAATAATGTCAAGCACAAATAAGAACTGGTAAAAGCCAGTTCTTCATTCATTTTTACATTTCCAGAAAAAATATAGCACAATGTGGAATATTAAAGGGGTTGTCCAGGATTTTCTTTTATATGGCCCATCCTTAGGATAGTCTTTAATTGTAGTAGCGGGGGCCTGCAGGCATTCCCTGTATGGATCATCTGTTCAGGGGTACATCCGGACTGTGCATTATACAGTGAATGGAGCTAATAGCAGAAAGCTCCATGCCCTGTATAGTGGAAAGGAGTAGGAAATCCAGTTATACTCCCATTGACATCAGTTGGAGCCGAGGTGTAGTAACTTTGCCCATTCACTATACAGGGTAAGGAGTAGAGATGAGCGAGTAGTATTCGATTGAATAGCTCGCCAGCATAGGAATGCGTGTAATCGGTCGAACACCAAGGGGTTAAATGCTTCAAATATTCAATGCCTTTAACACCTTGGTGTTCGGCCGATTACACGCATTTCTATGCCGGCGAGGTATTTGATCAAATACTACTTGCTCATTACTAGTAAGGAGCGATCTGTTTCCTTTCCATATACTATATAGTTTGAAGTCCAAACATACCCCCAGCTGATCCGTGACTTGGGACTTGTAACTAGAGATGAGCGAACAGTGTTCTATCGAACACATGTTCGATCGGATATCAGGGTGTTCGCCATGTTCGAATCGAATCGAACACCACGTGGTAAAGTGCGCCAAAATTCGATTCCCCTCCCACCTTCCCTGGCGCCTTTTTTGCACCAATAACAGCGCAGGGGAGGTGGGACAGGAACTACGACACTGGGGGCATTGAAAAAAATTGGAAAAAGTCATTGGCTGCCGAAATCAGGTGACCTCCATTTTAGACGAATAGTGGATTTCAAATCCGGGTCATATGAGAATGTGAACTTTGTGACTATGAGACAGGGATAGCTGTACAGGCAGGGATAGCTAGGGATAACCTTTATTTAGGGGGGAATGTTATTAAAAATAACTTTTTGGGGCTCTATCGGGTGTGTAATTGTGATTTTTGTGAGATAAACTTTTTCCCATAGGGATGCATTGGCCAGCGCTGATTGGCCGAATTCCGTACTCTGGCCAATCAGTGCTGGCCAATGCATTCTATTAGCTTGATGAAGCAGAGTGTGCACAAGGGTTCAAGCGCACCCTCGGCTCTGATGTAGCAGAGCCGAGGCTGCACAAGGGTTCAAGCGCACCCTCGGCTCTGATGTAGGAGAGCCGAGGGTGCACTTGAACCCTTGTGCAGCCTCGGCTCTGCTACATCAGAGCCGAGGGTGCGCTTGAACCCTTGTGCACACTCTGCTTCATCAAGCTAATAGAATGCATTGGCCAGCGCTGATTGGCCAATGTATTCTATTAGCCTGATGAAGTAGAGCTGAATGTGTGTGCTAAGCACACACATTCAGCTCTACTTCATCGGGCTAATAGAATGCATTGGCCAGCGCTGATTGGCCAGAGTACGGAACTCGACCAATCAGCGCTGGCTCTGCTGGAGGAGGCGGAGTCTAAGATCGCTCCACACCAGTCTCCATTCAGGTCCGACCTTAGACTCCGCCTCCTCCGGCAGAGCCAGCGCTGATTGGCCGAAGGCTGGCCAATGCATTCCTATGCGAATGCAGAGACTTAGCAGTGCTGAGTCAGTTTTGCTCAACTACACATCTGATGCACACTCGGCACTGCTACATCAGATGTAGCAATCTGATGTAGCAGAGCCGAGGGTGCACTAGAACCCCTGTGCAAACTCAGTTCACGCTAATAGAATGCATTGGCCAGCGCTGATTGGCCAATGCATTCTATTAGCCCGATGAAGTAGAGCTGAATGTGTGTGCTAAGCACACACATTCAGCACTGCTTCATCACGCCAATACAATGCATTAGCCAGTGCTGATTGGCCAGAGTACGGAATTCGGCCAATCAGCGCTGGCTCTGCTGGAGGAGGCGGAGTCTAAGGTCGGACCTGAATGGAGACTGGTGTGGAGCGATCTTAGACTCCGCCTCCTCCAGCAGAGCCAGCGCTGATTGGTCGAGTTCCGTACTCTGGCCAATCAGCGCTGGCCAATGCATTCTATTAGCCCGATGAAGTAGAGCTGAATGTGTGTGCTTAGCACACACATTCAGCTCTACTTCATCAGGCTAATAGAATACATTGGCCAATCAGCGCTGGCCAATGCATTCTATTAGCTTGAGGAAGCAGAGTGTGCACAAGGGTTCAAGCGCACCCTCGGCTCTGATGTAGCAGAGCCGAGGCTGCACAAGGGTTCAAGTGCACCCTCGGCTCTCCTACATCAGAGCCGAGGGTGCGCTTGAACCCTTGTGCAGCCTCGGCTCTGCTACATCAGAGCCGAGGGTGCGCTTGAACCCTTGTGCACACTCTGCTTCATCAAGCTAATAGAATGCATTGGCCAGCACTGATTGGCCAGAGTACGGAACTCGACCAATCAGCGCTGGCTCTGCTGGAGGAGGCGGAGTCTAAGATCGCTCCACACCAGTCTCCATTCAGGTCCGACCTTAGACTCCGCCTCCTCCAGCAGAGCCAGCGCTGATTGGCCGAATTCCGTACTCTGGCCAATCAGCACTGGCTAATGCATTGTATTGGCTTGATGAAGCAGTGCTGAATGTGTGTGCTTAGCACACACATTCAGCTCTACTTCATCGGGCTAATAGAATGCATTGGCCAATCAGCGCTGGCCAATGCATTCTATTAGCGTGAACTGAGTTTGCACAGGGGTTCTAGTGCACCCTCGGCTCTGCTACATCAGATTGCTACATCTGATGTAGCAGTGCCGAGTGTGCATCAGATGTGTAGTTGAGCAAAACTGACTCAGCACTGCTAAGTCTGCATTCGCATAGGAATGCATTGGCCAGCCTTCGGCCAATCAGCGCTGGCTCTGCCGGAGGAGGCGGAGTCTAAGGTCGGACCTGAATGGAAACTGGTGTGGAGCGATCTTAGACTCCGCCTCCTCCAGCAGAGCCAGCGCTGATTGGCCGAATTCCGTACTCTGGCCAATCAGCACTGGCTAATGCATTGTATTGGCTTGATGAAGCAGTGCTGAATGTGTGTGCTTAGCACACACATTCAGCTCTACTTCATCGGGCTAATAGAATGCATTGGCCAATCAGCGCTGGCCAATGCATTCTATTAGCGTGAACTGAGTTTGCACAGGGGTTCTAGTGCACCCTCGGCTCTGCTACATCAGATTGCTACATCTGATGTAGCAGTGCCGAGTGTGCATCAGATGTGTAGTTGAGCAAAACTGACTCAGCACTGCTAAGTCTGCATTCGCATAGGAATGCATTGGCCAGCCTTCGGCCAATCAGCGCTGGCTCTGCCGGAGGAGGCGGAGTCTAAGGTCGGACCTGAATGGAGACTGGTGTGGAGCTATCTTAGACTCCGCCTCCTCCAGCAGAGCCAGCGCTGATTGGTCGAGTTCCGTACTCTGGCCAATCAGCACTGGCCAATGCATTTCTATGGGGAAAAGTTAGCTTGCGAAAATCGCAAACTGACAGGGATTTCCATGAAATAAAGTGACTTTTATGCCCCCAGACATGCTTCCCCTGCTGTCCCAGTGTCATTCCAGGGTGTTGGTATCATTTCCTGGGGTGTCATAGTGGACTTGGTGACCCTCCAGACACGAATTTGGGTTTCCCCCTTAACGAGTTTATGTTCCCCATAGACTATAATGGGGTTCGAAACCCATTCGAACACTCGAACAGTGAGCGGCTGTTCGAATCGAATTTCGAACCTCGAACATTTTAGTGTTCGCTCATCTCTACTTGTAACCTCCTCCCCTTAGTGATCAAATCTTTATGGCCTATTCTAAGGACAGGCCTAAAAAAAATCTTAGGCAATTGTTATTTCATGTGAAACTTAAGACATAACAGGAGTGGTTATTATAGGTTCTTTTTAATGCATCACTTAAGGTCTGGGGCAACACGGTGGCTCAGTGGTTAGCACTGGAGTCCTGGGTTCGAATTTTGCCAAGGACAAAATCTTCAAGGAATTTGTTTGTTCTTCCTGTGTTTGTGTGGATTTCCTCCCATACTCCAAAGACATACCGATAGGAAAAAATGTACATTGTGAGCTCTATGTGGAGCTCACAATCTACACACATAAAAAAAAATCGCTTTCTGTTTGACCAGCAGTTAAAAGGGTGTTTCCAATTCAGTCTTATTGATCTGCCCTTGAAATATGAATTGTATAGCTTTAGCAGTGACCTGAGAGTGTCAGCGCCAGCGCACAGCATGTGATATATAAGCATAGTTCTTTGTGTGGCCTAATAATAGCACATCTCTCCGGAAGGATGTTTCAGCTCCAAGACTGACAGTGCTATAAATAAGTAATATTAATATAGAATCTGTATTTCCTTTCAGCCTGACTCTCTAGTTAAGTGCTCTATGAATAATACAAGGCAGTGCATTCAGCCTGGCTTAATGTATGTATTTACAGTAATGTGAGGGATGTGGCTGGATTCAGCAGTGTTCCATTAGTGGTGATCAAGCATATATTTATATATTATACTGACACCTTTCCCGGATGTATATTACATTACTTTATACAGCTGAAAAACTTGCATATTTGTGGTAATCTATATAAATGGCATGGGAATTAATGAATTTGCACTTAATATATTTGCAAGTGTCTAGATACCTGCTCCAGTATCAGTTATTTTCACGGTGCTTTTTACTAAGGGCAGAGTACGCCTTCGTTATTAATCTTCTTCTCCTCCTGATATCTCTTTTATTATATTGAGAAGGGATATGCACATAGCAATTACGAAAGACAGGTAGATGGATAGTAAAGGGGTTGTTTGGACCCTAATATATATTTAAAAAAAAAATAGAAAAAATAGGTCAGAATGGCATAAAAAATAAATGAAGTCATATTCTCTACGCTGATCCTCTTGATTCTTGTTCTGATGATTCCCAGGCCCCTGCTGGTCTCTAATTCCTGGTGCCTATCAACACATAGAAAATGACCAGTCAATAGCCATTTCTTGTGTCGAAGGAAGCAGAAAAGACCAGCAGAGACCCAGGAAGCAACAGAACAGGACTGGTGAAAATTGGAGTGGTGTAACTTTTGACATTCTGGGCCTTTTTGAAACCATTAATCGACCGGACAACCCTTTAAACCTTTCCTATACTATCCTAATTCTTCCCACATAATAAAACGTATTGGGGATGTTGCAGGCTCAGAAAGCTGTGCACACCAGTCATACCAGAAGCCTGGCTGTGACTGATATGTTTGACAGCTCCTGCAGCAATGGCCTATGAAGAGCGTGACAGAGAGGGACAGAGTACCCACGAATGCTACAGCAAGGTGCCAATGGCTTACCATGGCAGCAGGGGCTTATTAAAAATACCCTGGCCATGGGTATAATTCTAAGGGCTTATTCACTTGACACTGCGCTTTTAATGCCCGTGAAAAACACCCTGAAAACCTGTTTTTGACAGCTGTTTTGCATCTGTTTCATTCCGGTACTGATAGCCAAGTGTCATCCATTATGTATCCGCTTTTTTAATAGCTGTTAGTCCAATAAAAAAAAAATGATGAATTTCATTGGCCTTTCTTTTGCAACCCAACGCAGTAATCCGTTTTTAACTTGCACATAACTTGGACATCAATTCGCTTTACATACATTACAAACAGGTTATTTGATTTTAATTGGGTCCGTTAAAACAAAGATAGAGCATGTCTGCTTTGGTTTTTTAATGGACCATGCTTTCTGTCTGGCATGTGAATACCATCATTTAATGTCATTGTTTTTAAAACGGCCTATCACCAAGTAAAATATTAACATAAAGTCTTGATTTTTTTAACTTTGTTTTTAATTAGAAACATGTCCTTTTCAGTTTTCCATGCTGCATTAAGTATCATACTTATTTTTCGGGTGGATTCAACTTGAAACTCCTATTGAAATTAATGGGAGGAAATTTTGGAGCAGTTGATTTAAGCTGATTTTGGAGTGGTTTCTGGGAGCCTTCACACGGAGTTACGCTCCGCTCATTCTGAACATAAAACTCGTTCAGAATGAGCACGTAAAAACCAGCTTCCATTGATTTCTATGGGTGGCGTCATACGCGCGTATCACATTGAAAGCAATAGGTAAAAAAGCCTCCCATTGATTTCAATGGATAGCGCGCGAATGCCGGCACCCATAGTTGGGATCTGGTTTTTACGCGCTCATTAGGAACGAGTTTTACGTTCAGAATGAGCGGAGCGTAACTCTGTGTGAAGAGAGAAACATGCATCAAAATCTTCTTCAAATTTCTGATGCTGATTTTCCTTTTTTCCTGACCAAATTTCTCTGTGTGAACATACCCTTATATTACAGATTTCTGCTGGAAACAAGTGCTGGCTTGTATACTATAAATCTATGTATGCTTGTTTGCAAGGTGTTTCTGAAGCTGGACTTGCAAGATCATGTGACAGCCGGTTCAGCTTCAATTTGGAAAGAGGTTGTCTTGATGAACACTTGGGTTAAATTGTGGTGCTGAAAACGTATGCATTGCATCTACTCCTTTACTATCAGCCATATGCAGTGCTATCAGCAGGGTGGACACGTGTTATCATTGACTCATGTTCTTTATTCCTGACTAGGATCTAAAATATGTTATCTGAGCCGTCTTACATTAAACACGTCTAAACTATTTCTGTAGATTTTGTATCTTAACTACAACCACATTGAGTCCATCCTGCCAAGGCAGAAGTCTCAGAATCACTTGACCAGCCGGCAGATACTTCACCAAAAGGTCAACTCCAGTGGATATGGGCAGCAAGGCAAGAATAATAGGTAACTAGCACAAATGTCCTGCTAAGCACTAAAAACTAGTGTGAAGGTTTATATTCTCCAGGGTTATGCCAACTATGGCATATTCATATTTGGAAAGATCTGAAATCAGAATCTCTGGCCAGTCTGAACCTCTATACCTCTCTAACCATATCTTTCTGACTTGTACCAGAAGATTTTTGCATCACATGCATCTCCTGTGTGGCACACTGATCAGATTCTCATTTGGTTGTGTTTCTTTCAATTACAGAGATGCATTATTTGGGGAGTCTCTGTCTCCCATAATGGAGAGTTTGGAGGTGCTTCACTTGGGATACAATGGTATCAGTAATTTGCCGCAGTTGCAGCTCAGCAGACTGAAGAATTTGAAATCTCTGTTCTTGCAAGGTAAGTGAAAATCTAAAAGATAAACAGCTGAAAGGCTATTTCCAGGGGTTAAAGGTAGTCTATAGTGATTTTTAACTAAGCATACATTTGCATAGCCTTTAGAAAGGCTATTCCAGACATACCTTTTATTCATTAATCCTACCGGCCATTTTTAAATTAGTCCACTGAAAAGCGGCTCATTCAAAAACAGCTTGGGGGATTAATGAATAAAAGGTATGTCTGAAATAGCCTTTCTATAGTCTATGCAAATATATGCTTAGTTAAAAATTACCATAGTTAATGACAGACTCCCTTTAACATTGATGGCCTTTTCTAGAACAGGTTATCAATATGTGATCAGTGGAGGAACTACCTCCTTACCTACTACTGATCATCAGAATGAAAGAGTCAGTGCATTGGAGTGGTGCTGTGTCTAGTACTGAGGTAACATAGCACAATGCCTTTATTCTGTTGACTGGTGGATGCCTTAGGGGTCTTGCATTGATAATGTATGTAAAGTGTAGGCTCATCGTTGGTTATACATGCCATCCTTATCAAGGAATTACATAAATGGCAATGCAAATATATTCTTATTAACTGATTTGCTTACTATAGATGCACCCCCTGCACTTGTTATGTGGCCTTGGATAGAAGGGGTCTAGCTATGGTTGCTCAATGCGTTTTTGTGTGGCTTGGACTTCTGTAGAACTGCCCTCTCCAGGGAAACTGCAGGGAAGACAATGCCCTATCCTTAGCAGATGGCTGCAATATGTTCATATTATACTGACCATATTACTATTGGAAATCCCTTCCCAACTTATTGTTAAATGACCCAAATTATATGATGCTGTAATTTAGAGTTATATGACCAGCAGCTGGGACAAGATTTGTAGCCATATTATAGTCCATGTAATACAGACGCATTACGGCTATTTCCAGGAGACCTAGGGTTTGGAACGGAAATGATAAGCAGACCCTTCTGTCTGGTAAAACCAGGTATTATAATGGAGAAGGAATTTTACTTTTATCTATGGGTCCCCACTAATCTATATAGACCACTATGAATTTTCACTTAATATATTGGATATCCTAACTGCTGAGAATACAACTAAGCTATCCCACCTCCCTCTTTAGGAAATGAGATTAGCCAAGTGGAAGGCCTTGAAGGTTTACAGTATCTTCAGGAACTTGTACTGGACCATAACCGTATTAAAATGATCGCTGAGACTTCCTTTGCCAAGCAGAGTTCTCTAGTCTCTCTCCGAATGGAAGAAAACCGGCTCCGTGATGTCAGCAATCTACACCCTCTTATCAAGTTGAAGAAATTGTTTATTGGATTCAATAAAATTCAGGTAACGTGCCACTTGGTCACCTGAAGTATCCTCAGCCATCTGTCTGTTAGGTTTACTTGCCTTTATAGTGAGAGTGTTCTGCCAGTAAGCAAAGACATGCTGTCTTAAAGCTACATGTAACCAATTTAATACATTATACAATAGGTAACAGTTTCATGCAACTTCTCATAAACATTCCTCTGTTCTTCTGTATAGATAAAATACTGTGCTATGCTGTATGTAATAAACCATGAATAGTTTATAGAAGCTGCATTTTGGCTCCCAAACAGAGGGTCAGTACTGTCTGCATCTACTAAGGTGACCACCATATCACAAGGAAAAGTCATCACAGAGATGTATGTCAACTTGCTGTCACATGAACTGTTGCTGTGAAGAACCAATGGCAAAACTGACCAGTGCCATGGGTACATTTTAAAGACTTCACCCAACATTTCCGTTCCTCAATAGCAGGACATTTTCAGAGAATGGCTTGAAAACTGGCAAAAATGGCCCTGTGTGGTTGGAGAGTCCTGCCAAAAAATGTGAGAGTGATGGAGACTGTGTTGTTTGATTTTCCTTTAAGATTCCTTTGAAGTGGTTAGTGCTGACCTGTTGCTAGTGTCGGGGGAAATCATAATACCCCAGAGATATGCTGTCTGTAAAGGAAAATTAATTAACAGGCCAAGATCGGCTGCCGCCATCTTTAGCCCGGAGAATCAACAGAGACACATGGTGGTCGTGTATCAAAATGGATTCTGGTTTAATGGTGGCTAGAACAAAGTATATATCACATGGCATAGACAGAACAGGATTGGCTAGTATAATTAGCATACATCTATTGGTGGAGAAGTTTGTAACAATAGCCCTGATGCATATCTATTGGATAAGAAACTGGAGAGAGGTCACACCCCCCTGAAGGCTAGTTTTACTCTAAAATGGAGTCAGTGACCTCATGGTAGCTGCATGTATCAATCAAAATGGCAGCCATCAGCACATGTCTCAAATACACATCCTAGATGTCTATCTCATGGTATTCTAAAGACAATAGACATCCTTGTTGGAGACAATTAGCTTAATTACCCTTCTCTTGTCCCTTTATCTTTGGAAGGGTCTTTGGTCTTTGATCCTTTCCTAACAATGCCCATAGTCCCTGCCAAACTGTCTCCATTTTAATTAGTTTCTTTGTAAAATAGCACAGTGCATAGTGTCTTGCATAACCAGTCTGGCAAGATCCAAACTGCATCTCTCTGGGAGAGAGATGGACAGATAGAATAATCGCTGCCTCTACCTCTATACATAATTTTTCATAAGATATTATTAGCCCCCCACACTAGAGATCATGTTTCCTGTATGCAGGATAACTGTGTTATATCTGTGGAACTTATATTCAGTGTCTTGTGGTGACAAGTACAATAAGTAACACTAAAGATGTCGTGTATGAACATATAATCATAGTAAATTTTATAAAGTCTGTAGTCCTTTAAAAATGTATTTTATATTGTGAAACAGGAAATTTCAGAAGTAGAAAAACTGGAGGCAATCCCTACACTGCTAGAGCTGTCTATCTCTGGAAACCCAGTAAGTATCATTTACTAATATTTTTGGGATAGTTAAAGGGGTTTTCTATCCCCACATTTACACAACCTAATTTCACCCATGAAACTCGGTTCCTGTGTTGGCCAGATTTACCGACCTGTACAGTATGCTGGGAGAGCGACTCCTAGCGTCATAGTTATCTATTCTGCTAGGAATCCTTGCCCCTTGGCTTAATACTGTCCAGTTTTGACTAAGTATGGGCCAGTATGTTGCTGGGAGTCAGGGACATAGATAACTAGATGGATTGCTAGGAGTCCCTCTCTCGGTCGTGTGATTGCAAATCAAGACTTAGATGGGGGCCCCATGTTGCAAATATGCAGCGTTTCGGCTGCGGAGGGAACCCAAAAGCAAAAAAAATGCTGTGTTTTACAGTACCTGCAAATTTGATGAGGTTCTGGCTAGTCCCAACCACACATTGCAGAAAAAAAAGTAGCGGAAAAGCTGTGTTTTCAAAAACGCTTGTGGGCTTTCATTGCTAAATGCCATGGAAAAATTTGCAATGCGTTTCCACAGTGGTCTTTTCTGCAGTGTTTATTTGCTGCAGCTCACTATGTGGGGCCTTAGCCTTAACCCCTTAAGGACCAGGCCATTTTTTGGTTTCGCATTTTCGTTTTTCCCTCCTCACATTTCAAGAGCCATAACTTTTTCATTTTTCAGTTCACAGAGTCACATGATAGCTTATTGTTTGCGGGACAAATTGTACTTTGTAATGGCACCATTCAATATGCTGTGCAATGTACTGGGAAGCTGGAAAAAAATTCAGAATGAGGCGCAATTGGAGAAAAAATGCATTTGCGCCATTTTCTTATGGGTTTAATTTTTACAGCATTCACTGTTTGGTACAAATGACATGTTACCTGTGTTCTACGTGTCAGTACAAACGTGGTGATACCAAATTTATATAGTATTTGAAATTTTTTGATACTTTTAAAAAAATGATAAACTTTGCAAAATAGAAAAAAAAATTTGTGTCATCATGTTCTAACACCTGTAACTTTTTCATATTTCCATGTATGGAGCTGGTTGTGGTGTCTTTTTATGCGGGACAAGATGACGTTTCTATTGATACCATTTGGGGAAAGATCCGATGGTTTGATCACTTTTTATTCAATTTTTTATAGGAGGCAAAGTGTTGAAAAAAACGCTTTTTGGCTGTTTTTATTTTTTTTGCCGCTACGCCGTTCGCAGTACGGGATAAATGTTTTAATATTCTAATAGTTCAGGCATTTTGGAGCGCAGGGATACCTAATATGTTTATGTTTAATGTTCTTTAATTACTTTTATAGCTGATCTAGGGAAAGGGGGGTGATTTGAACTTTTATATTTTTTTTATTTTTTTAATACTTTTAAAAACTTTTTTTTTTCTTCTGTTACATTTATGATCAGACCCCTTAGGTACCTTGAAACCTAGGGAGTCTGATCGCTCATACTATTCACTGCAATACTACAGTATTGCAGTGAATAGGAAAATCGCAGCACTTCTATTAGACGATGCCTCTGGCATCGTCTAATAGATCTTGTGCAGAGACAAGCCTGGAAGCCTTCAATAGGCTTCCGGCTGTCATAGCAACCGATCACCGCCCTCTTGTGACGTTCAGGAGGGCGGCGATCGGCAAAACATGGCGGCGCCCATGCCGCCGGCGCCGTTTACACACTGCGGTCACGTTTGACCGCAGTGTGTAAAGGGTTAACAGCAGCGATCGGCTCGGGCACCGACCGCTGCTGTTAGTGGCAGGTCCTGGCTGTATTATACAGCCGGCATCTGCCGTGTATGGAGCGAGCTCAGCGTGTGAGCTCGCTCCATACATCCCCATGCGACCCATGACGTACAGTTACGTCAAGGGTCGCTAAGGGGTTAAAGTGGTTACGGACCCCCAATTGTTTGATTGAAGGGGCTGTGGTGCTTGGGCACAGTGCCATACATTACCATAGTGCCTATGTGTAGTATTGCAGTTTAGAACCCAGAGGCTTACCTCAAAGTTCCTGGGCACCAATGCAAAAAATGTAATGGGATCCTCATTTACCATGCGCAATGAATAATACCAATGTCTTACGTTGTAGCAGGCCTCTGGGCCCCCTTAGTCCCATTTACCTGAATGAGACATTGCTGCAGAAGTCCATGTGGCTAATGGACAAACCAAAGGCTGTAGCACTATACCATCCATTGATGTGTAGGGGAGACTAGTGTCTCACCTCCAGCAGTCTTATCTTAATTATAAAGTCTTGGAAAACCCATTTAATGCTTTTTGTGCTGGACTGAGTTGGTTATGTGTCTGTAAGGAGTTACATGCCATATAATATCTTATGTTCATAGTTTATGTTTCCCGGTCAGCTAATAAAATAAAACATCTCTTTTGACAATTTAAGATTTAAACCTATGTATAGAATATGATGTAACTCCACACTAAGTACTGTGGTGTACAGGAATCCTTTGAGTTTATATTATGGACCACTTGGCGCACTGCAAATGCTGACATAGGGTGCTCCTAAGAGAGTCAGCCTTTTTGTAGGATACAACCTGCTTAATTCACGATGTGTTCAAGAATGACTTTTTTTTTTCCATTAATTTATATGTAGGACATAATCAAAATAATCTGTGTGCATCTGCATACAGAGGATCGGTACCAGTCCATGGATTTCAGTGGGTGCCTATTATGTAATTGGACCGAACTGTAATAGTCTACATAGGCCTGAATAGCATCCCCACATTCATTTGTACTGAATTAATCAAATGTGTGAAAACAGCCTAAAAAAATGTGTCCTACCTCCTCTTCTTCACCTGTGCCCTTGAGCAGCTTGGCAATGGCTCGTGCGTGGGTGCAGCTGAACAGCTAGCAATGAAGACAATGAGAACAGCTATTTTAAAGCTCCTTAAAATAAATATATTAGAGAATATTAAAATAGGCAGCTCCCTAATATCCAGAAGTTTCCTGTGGATAATGGAGTATTCTGATGAAGCCCAAATGAGGGGTAGGCGGAATAAGCAGTCACCTTAGGTGTCAATGAGAGGGAGCATAATTTGTTCAAAAAAAGAATCCCAAAACCCATTGTTGTGCCTTTAAAGGAAACCTGCCATCAGGGGTTGGGGAGACATTTCAGAAAATTTGTATGTATAGCTAGAATGATAAAGCGGAGAAAAATAACTTGAAACAAGTTCTGTGCCTTAAGAATTAGAGATGAGCGAGTACTGTTCGGATCAGCCGATCCGAACAGCATGCTTGCATAGAAATGAATGGACGTAGCCGGCACACGGGGGGGTTAAGCGGCCGGCCGCCGTCAAAGCTGAAGTACCAGGTGCATCCATTCATTTCTATGGAGCGTGCTGTTCGGATCGGCTGATCCGAACAGTATTCGCTCATCTCTATTACGAATATTCATTTAGAAGTGTCCACTGAGTGTTTCCTCACCGACCAATTGCCCTGTGACCTTGGCAGCATTTCCTTCCATGTAACCTTGACTGCTGTCTCTGGCGCCTTGTGCATCATCTGTTGTTGCTTACAAACAGATGTCAATTGGCTATGATGGAAGGGTTTGGCACTGAGGCCACAGGACACCTGGCGAAGAAAAAAACAGTTGACTCTTCTATCAGGAGTTGTTGAAATATATTTTATATTACTGCACTTATACATGGACTTGTCCCAAAACCTCTCTCTAGAAGTCTTATAGCAATTACAGTGTCAAAACTGACAGGTTCCCTTTACATTGCCAGAGTATATTGCTGATAAAACACAGGAATAGATTTTTTATTTTTAAGTAGCTTAATGTACATGTAGGGTTGGACCAGCAGTCCCTGCACATGGAAGGAATCTAGAAAGGGGGCACATACTGGTTCCTCAGCTTTAGATACCAAGTGAGCTTGTCCCAACCTTCATGATAGTGGTTAAATAAGAGGTTTTTCCTGCAGATCTGAATGTTACACTACAGGTTTATGTAATACCTAACCTGTGTATACTCATGGATCCGTAGGGCTGACGTACCATTTTGAATTTCCAATGTGTGTGTTTAAATAAAAACATTGGTGTCTAAAGAAAGCTTATCTGATAATTACATGATATTATGGAATTAATATTTATGCAGGTACATGTTATATTTTCTTTGCCATTACTAATAGTCTTATAATATCTTTCTAAACCCTGCATAAAGCCAAGCACAAGCTAAACCATTCATTGAGTTCAAGTTACTAACGCTAACATACAAAGCCATCCACAACCTGTCCCCTCCATATATCTCTGACCTAATCTCCCGCTACCTGCCCACACGTAACCTCAGATCCTCCAATGACCTCCTACTCCGCTCTACTCTCATCCGCTCCTCACACAACCGTCCCCAAGATTTCTCTCGTGCATCCCCCATACTCTGGAACTCCTTACCAAGACACATAAGACTGACCCCCACAATCACAGGCTTCAAGAAGGCCCTGAAGACTCACCTATTCAGGAAGGTCTACAACCTCCAATAACACTAGCACCGCACTGCCATCTGTACAGCCTCCCCCTCTCCTTCTGTCTCTATCCCCCTTCCCTCATAGACTGTAAGCCCTTGCGAGCAGGGCCCTCTACCCCACTGTGCCAGTCGGTCACTGTGCCAGTCGGTATTATATTTGGTTTTATATTTTGTGTACTGTATGTAAACCCCCAAATATAAAGCACCATGGAATTAAGGGTGCTATAGAAATAAATAAATAAATAAATAAATAAATACATAATAATAATAATAAACCTGGCAATAAAAGGTTGTACAGGAGAAAAATGGCTACTTTATTTCAAAAACAGCACCACATTTGTCTACAAGTTTTGTCTGGTATTGCACCATAGCTTGACTCAATTGAGTGCAATACCAGACACAACCCAAGGTCAGGTTTGGTGTTGTTTTCAAAAGTTTTTGTAATCCCAGAAATCCCTTTTATGTATCTAAGGATGTTGACTAAGTTCCAGTGTTTTCTGCCTCATGGGGAACATATAAATAGGTATAGCCAGCCATTCTCTGCTGTATCTTGTACAATACCTCCTAATGAACAATACATTATACCAGAATACATTGTATTGTATTGCAATTCTTTATCTGTGTCATTTGCTTTACTAGATTTCTCGTAAGATGTTTCACCGTCAGCTGATAATACACCGGCTACAAAACCTACAGATATTAGATGGCATTGCCGTGACCTCTGAGGAGAGAGCAAGGGCAGAGATGCATTTCTTGGAACAGCAAGTAAAATCTCTTTTTCTTTCCTTGTAAATCTGTTTTATATTGACTATTAAACACTGAATATAAGGGGGGAAGTATTCTCTGCTCTGCATTTATATTGTACCAGACATAATGTCCATTCACAGCAATATCATAAAGGCAATTTGCACAGAATGTATTCGCCAATATGGGCAGTGCTGCTTACAATATTCTCTGGATAGATTGAACGTATTGAGGACTATAAATATGCCATGATATGATAAAGCAGAAATTAATATGACAGTTTGTAAAAATAGAGCAGAAACCTGCATGTGTTTGGCTGTGTTCACATCTGCGTTGGCTTTTCTGTGCCTTCATAGGAATAAAAAAACAGAATGCAAGCCAATAACTGATCACATGATGGACACCAATGCTAGGTCAGGTCCATTATCATTTCCACCATTTTACCTGGTAAAACAGCATGCTTTGCTATTTTATTTGAAAGATTCTGCAATAGAGACCCCTGATGGAGTCTCCAAGGCAGATGTGAACACAGCCTTAGTTTTAACCCCTCAAAATAACTGGCAGTAAAATAAAGGGGATGGGAAAGCAGTGTGTACACACCTGGGGCGTCCATGCTAGCTGCATGATTGACAAATGCATGACTGAACGCCACATTAAGGCTGAGGCCCCACATTGCAGAAATGCAGCTTTTTTTGTTGCAGATTTTATTGTGGTTTTTTGAGCCAAGGTGAAGAGTGGATTGAGCAGAAGGCAGAAGTATAAGAGCTTTCTTTATATTTCCCTCTCCATTTGTAGCCATTCTTGGCTTTGGCTCAAAAAACTGCAGCAAAATCTGCAATAAAAAAGCTGTATTTCCGCAATGTGGGGCCTCAGCCTTAAGCATTGGGCCACTCTAGATGTGTTATAGTGGTGTAGCTAGGAATGGCGGGGCCCTGTGACGAACTTTTGACATGGGCCCCTCGACCGATGCTGAAGACCTCGACCAACTGACCCCTACCGTCGCCGCCGCTCCCCCTCCCGCATTTCTGCGCACACTATAATACCCCATATTGGCCCCTGTACACAGTATTATGTCCCCATAGTGGCCCCAGTACACAGTATTATGTCCTCATACTGGCTCCAGTACACAGTATTATGTCCCCATACTGGCCCCAGTACACAGTATTATGTCCCATTGTGGACACACATGAACAATTATTATACTCTGAGCCTGCTTTGCATGAGTAGGTGATGACCGTGGACAACATGGACACCGTCACCACCACACAGCAAGTGGAAAGCGCTGTCTTCACCAGCGCTGAGCGCTCCTGTCTTTACAAGCGCTCAGCGCTTCTGTCTTTACAAGCACTCAGCGCTCCTGTCCTGCCTGCCAGCGCTCACCTGTGCCTTCACAAGTGCTCCGCGCTTCTAAACATGGACTCCCCCACTTCTTATTGCGCAATAAGTCTCCGCCCCCCCAGCTTCAGGACGCATACTGAGGGAGGAGACATTGCGTAAGGTCCTGTTCAGGCCTGCGTTGGGTGGAAAGCGAACACACCGCAAAGGCTAACAAAATAGGTCACTCACGGTACCGCCGGTAAGACCAGACCCCCCCCCCCCTGTATTCATATTCAGAAATCCACTTATAAGTTTACAACTAGATAGTACAAAACACTAACACTGTTCCATAAATACTCCCCAGAAACTTTTCCCTTATGCTGGTGATGCCTTAAGCGCCTTCCTACATATTTGGTGGGAATATGAAGGAATCACTCAGTACTGGTCCCAGTTTCAGCATATATTAGACCACATTTGTAACATTATAATACTCCTCTCCCCCTCCATTGTCTTTCTACACCTCTGGACCACACTTCCTAAAGGATTTCTCAGACAACTCTGGTTCCAACTTCTATCCGCAGCTAAAGGCTTCGTCCACCTTTACTCCAACGTCTACCTCATGTCTCACATCTACTTAGGAAGATTGCTCAAGTTGTACGTATGGAAAAACGTTCTCACCTGTAATTGCACTTTTATCGTACGCACAAGTCAATTTGTGCACCATGGTTTACCTTCATCGAAAATGCTTCCATGAAACACCTTTGGGACCAATCTCCCCAGAATGCTACCCCTGCAGACCAATCCTCCTCCTCAACACGACTATGGGTTCTCTTTTACCTTCCTTCCCAAACTTTGTATAATTGAGACCCTGATGACATGCAGTAAGGTGTTAGGACATGCAATAATAGGCATTGATAGATGCTCAGATTATAATTAATGTTTAAAACTTTAAACTCTGTTTCTCTTATTTAGTTATATCGTTCTCAATACTTTATTGACTTGATATCGATTGAGCTCAATAAGCCATAACTTCCTGTAATATGACTGTCTCTATTATTTAATGCACAACACCTTAATAAAAAGGTATTTGAAAAGAAAAAAAAAAAAGAGAATTGCAAGATATACGTGCTTAAATTGCCGAGAAATTAAAATTTCAAGTGCACAGAACTCTCTGCATTGAGCTCTTTTCAGCCTCCCCCCTCCCAATTAGGAAACTACTAAAACCATCACCCAACATGGACCTTGTGTAGAGGTCCAGGGCCTGGCACACTAAGGGTAAGTTCACACGATGTAACGTTGAGCGTGATCTGGCACGTATACGGCGTGTCAGTTTGTACGCCATAAAAGATCCCATTGATTTCAATAGAAGTTAGGAGCGTATACGCCGCATTATTTTGTGGCTGTGATTTTGCAGGCGCAAAATAACACGGCGTATACGATCCTAACTCCCATTGAAATGAATGGGACGTTTTTGCGAGCGCAATCTGCTGACACGTGTATACGTGCCAGATTGCGCTCTACTTTCCTCCGTGTGAACTCACCCTAACAGACCACCTCCTGAGCACTTGCAGTTGCAGCGCCTAGGACAGGGGTAGGGAACTTTCGGTTCTCCAGCTGCTGTGAAACTACAACTCCCAACAGGCTCCATTCACTTCCATGGGAGTTCCAAGAACAGCAGAGCAAGTATGCATGCTGGGAGTTGTAGTTTTGCAATAGCTGGAGAGCTGAAGGTTCCCTACCCCTGGCCTAGGGTACTAGTCATGCAACTTGCATGACCATCAGCCTAGGTATATTATACACTGCTCTCCTCATTCTTCATAAAGCACCGTGAGAAGCTTATATATGGCCATGTTATGTTTTCTCTTTCCCATGTGGAGACATTATCTGGTCAGAATCCTGGCATAGAAGTGGTACATCCAGTGTCCACACTGATCTTCAGCAAGGCACCACCATTACGCGTGACCAATGTTTGCCTACCAGGAGGGAACCCCCACCACATCCCTGGGCCTGATCTCTACTTAAATAATGCACAAGATGACATCTTTCCAAATGAATCAAACAAATGTAAGTAAATTGCAATCCATTCCCTGTGTCTTTTTAAATCCCATTCAGATGCTTGTATAGTACACATATGTTAATGGATGTTAAACACAGAGAATCATAATCAGGCCACTAATTCAGCCTTTCATTCCCGCCACACACTTACAGGCCTTGGCTGGCGTGCGCTGAGCTGGGTGGCTCTTAAGTGCTAATTTCTGCACAAATTATTTTCTGCCAAGAGTTGTTGACATAATTGAGCAACCCTAAACATAGCTTTTTCTTTTAAGCACCGCGTATTAAAATCACAGAGACTAATTTCTAGACGTATGCTTAATGCTTAGAAACAAAAATGTCAATCAGCGGCAATTAAATAAGGACAAAGATGTCAGCCCCAAGCAATTAAGCAGACATCCTTGCTGCGGATTAATGAAAATGTGTTTTTATAGGTGCTTCATAAAAACAGACATGGAGTGCTCTATATAGACACAATACTAGCCAGCGTGTTTCATATACACACAGCCGGGGTGCTGAATAAACACAGGCTTTCAGAACAGCAGGTACTAGAAGAATAGCGGCCGTAGAATTGTCTGCGTCACGCAAACAACTAGGCAGGGATCTGCTCGCTAGATTTCACAGAATTTTTGGCAGTGCTGCATGTTGCCAATGTCATATATGACCAGCGTCACAGTCTCCATGTTTAGCATCAATGCAATAGCATACATTGATATTTTTTACTAAAGCAAAATGCACTCTTATTTTATTTTCACCATGGATATGAGTGTCTTGCTCTTAAAAACAGAAGACATTTTCAACTAAACTGAACCATGATCTTTAAAGTTGTTCAGCTGATCAGTGCAGGGTCCAGACACCCAGAGATCACAAACTGATGATCTATTATGTGGTACGTCATCAGCATAAAAAAATTATATGGGGCCTGGAAAACCCATTTAAGCTACGGCCCCACATAGAGAACTGCATCTATGCTCCAGAACCAAAACATAGCAGGAACGCATGCTGCGTTTTTCTCTGTGTTTTTACTTCCCTTATTATTTAATATAGGGAAACGCTTGTGTTTCCGCAGGTAGAATTGACATTCTACATTTTTCAAAAATGTGTGGATGGGATTAGCCAGAATCTCACTCACTTTGCTGGTACTGTAAAATGCAGTTTTTTTTCTGTTTCGTTTACACAGTAGGCGAAAACTCAGTGTATCCGCAATGTGAGGCCTTTGTCTTAAGGTTATAGTTCTCCAAGTCTTGATTGATCTAAATCTGTAAATAACTATATATGGTTTCCACTGATCTGCATAAGACTTCTTATACATTGAATGTACGGAGCAGTAATATGGCACCCGCAGAATTGTAATGGGTAATTCTGTACTTCTGTAGATAGATATTAAAGAAGTTATTGCTGTGCACTGTTCAGCACACAAGTCGTTCCCCAATAAACTCCTAATAAATGAATTGCATGGTCACCAAGGGGAAGTGATATTCATTGGCTCCATTACTAGGATATATACTGTTTTATGCTTCTCATTTCCATACTACAGACTGCTGTAAGTGCTACTCTACTGGTTTCAAAGAGTTGATAAATTTCCCTCTGTGTGTGAAACTGGTTTAAATGACCTCATATTTAGTATATGCCATCTTATCTAGTACTGTTGTAGTTCGCTCCCCTGTTCAATGTGCTCTGTAGCCCTTACAGTATCATATAATCTGTGTGTTCCCATTTCTTCTACTGTTGAGCTGTAGGAAATTACAGGCAGGTGCTTATTAAAAAATTGATTACTGTCTAAATAGACATTTTTATATTTCAGACAAGAAAACCAAGCACCATGGAGGTGTGATGAATAACCCACGCAGCGTGAATGCAGAAATTGCTTTCAGGCCGTTCAAAGGAGGAACAAGTGTTTCTTCCACGTACTTACAACAAGGCAACCAAAATCGAGCGCCGCACTTACAAGCAAGCAGTCTGGAGCCTGAAGGAAGGTGTGTACTGCTAATTAATGGCCACTGCTGGGACCGCGGCCCTGACAAACATATGTAGCTTTATTGTACCAACAGCCTACACAGAGCGGAAGCAACCGTGCTGGGAGCCAAATCAATAGCCAAGAATATAAGTCCATCAGTGGAAGTAGTAAAATCACTGGCCATCCTGCTCGGCTGTTAGGCTACAGTTCCAAAATTTTATTGTAAGCAATTGCTGCTTTTGGAGCCCTAACCTGAGAACCAGTAAGACAAGTAAGAATCCTACTGGAAACAAGTGGTGTGACTGACACAGCAGGTTGTTCTGTCTCTTAACTAGGACTCAGGAATACACTGCAACCAACAATTTCTTTTGCCTCGGTGGTCAGCACCGTACAATAGTAGATCTTGCAGCTGAGGTCCAGCAAGTTAGTTTAGTTTCGATACTTCATTTTGCTTTTAAAATGTGAAGAGATTACTTTCTAAGCCCAACTAAGAATCGGGACCATTGACAAAATCCTTATTAGACAGCCTGTCAGCTCAATGGTTAATACAGTAGGAATTCTGGGAGATGTCCACTCTAGTGTATGCAGCTCTGGACTGTAATGGATCATACTCCCAGCAGATCTCAGTACATAGAGCCTGCATAGTTCTATTGCACAGATTCAATCTAAGGCATACAGAGATGAAATCTACAACACCATATATACACCATAGAGCCCCACTGACCTTTACAGCTTTACAAAATGGAGCTGTGTTAGAGACTATAGCTGAGGATCAGTCCATGATAAGTAATGCAATGTATTTACAAAATTAATATTAATTCTTATAACTACTGATAATTCTATATATGAAATGTAAAATAGTGCTCAGTGGTAGATGTAATATTTCATTTCCAGCATAACGCTGGTAATCCTGCTGATCTATTACATGAGGGACTATTTCAAGCAAACTTCTAGTTGTAAATGATTGAGATTAGATAGATAGATAGATAGATAGATAGATAGATAGATAGATAGATAGATAGATAGATATTGTAAACCACGCATGCACCATTTCCTTATTATAGTATACTCCTATACTCTAATGGCTCCAATTTTTCCTTGCACTGCAGAGTTAGATGTAATATTTTTCATATTTATTAGATTAGATATTTGAAAGATAAATATTAGATACATGGATATATATTAGGTGCAGGGATAGGTATTGGCGTCGTGCTTTATCAGGTAAAACACGTACTATACAATATCTATTGAGCTGCCGCTGATGGGCAGGGTTGGATTCTATGCAGATACAGCATGGCATCCACTATGTCTGATTTTATCCAGATACATGGATACATAAATAGTAGGTATTACATAGGAAGATAGATAATTGATAAGACTTAGATACATTGATGGATATTTGATTTCTAGATATTTTATTACTAAATATTCGATAGAGATAGATAGATGGATAGATAGATATTGTAAATTGTAAACAGTCCTTTTCTACTATACTTTAAGAGCTTGAATTCTTGCCTTACTTTACAGAGCTAAATGTAATATGTTCCATATCAACCTTCTTCATGTCCTGTTGAGTTGCTAGGAAAAACACATTATCTTCTGGCAGAAAATGAGCAGTGTGGCTCATGATCTATTCTTATAATGGAGAAGCTTTAGCATAGCAAACCATGCTTTATATGAAGAAATTACATAAATGGCAATTGCAGGGGTTCCAGTTGAATGTAGAATATATCTACAGACACACATAATTGTACAAAGAGTAATAACTAGCTTTTTGTTACTTGACCATTTCACCCATCTTAAATGCCTTTTAGGCACTGACTGGGGATTATTACATAGGTTTTTACTGTGTGTGAGATTGTGGAAATTACAGATTATTCCCAGAAAATGAGTTGTAAAAAAAAGTCAGAGTAAGTCCATGGACACATTAGTGGGTTTAACCTTTAATGTCTGTATGAAGTTGTTTTCAAAAGGGCGTATTATGGCTATGACACCTTGACCCTGTGCAGTCCCATTAAACTGGATCATGCTATAATGATATAAGCCCCACTCAATAGAATTTGTGAAGCTGGGCCCTACATTTTGTTGTTGTATGGCTCTGTGAAACCACTGTTAAAGACTGAGAAGAGGCAGCACGGTGGCTCAGTGTTTAGCACTGGAGTCCTGGGTTCAAATCCTGCCTAGGACAACATCTGCAAGGAGTTTGTATGTTCTCCCTATGTTTGTGTGGGTTTCCTCCCACAAGCCAAAGACATACTGATGGGGGAAAAAAAAAAGGACTGAGAAGGGTGAAAAAAATAATAGAATAAATCCTGCTCACCTCATCCATCCCTCGCTGCTCCTGATCCAACACTTTACAAGTCCCCCACAGGTCATGCATAGGAAATGAGCAGTCAGCCAATCATTGACTGCGTTGTGACAATGTCAGCAGATGACTGGCCGAGCAGCATTTCCTGTGTGTTAAGATGAACCAGGAATTGAGAGGAGCAGAACACCCTTGAAGCATCAGATCGGAAGTGTCAGGATATTTATTAGCTGAATATTTTATTCTGCTCTACATACATTTTTAGACTGGTTTTATCCCCTTTAAGTAAAGACAATTTAGATGAAGTAAAAAAATAGAAATATAAAATACAAACATTTACAATAGCTATTTTTTATATACAGATAGATATTTTAGTGCACATGCACACAATCAGGATTATATGTTGGTTTCCGACAAATCTCAAGGTGGAAAATCTGCACTGTATTAGCAAAGTGAATGAAAAATTCTATTTCTCAAGCACCTGATGTAGATTTTTTTCTATGCAGGTATTGACCTACAGTGCTGATTTTAAAATCCACAGCATGTCAATGTATTTTGTTTTTCTAGTGCAGATTTGTAAAAACATGGCTCAAAATCCGCACTAAAATCTCCAAGAACATGTATGAAAATCTGTAACAAAAATATGAGTGTGATCGGTGCCTTTTTAATACTTTGTGTATTTTATTTGGCAGATTACTTGGAAATGGGACAGTTCGTCAAAACCGGATGTAAGACAGTGAGCGCATAGTGAGACAATCCTTCCCGAACTACCTCAACAAGATAATGCATATGACACACATTGCCCTTCACCGAATATTTTTTGCATATGTAAAAAGAGTGATCTGACGTGAGCAAAATTTACAGGGGCGGCATGAAATATTAGAAAATAAGGAAAACAAATACTTTAAATCCCCAATTTCTCAAAATCTGCTCCAAAAACTGTGTGAACATACTTTGATATTTTGATGCAGTGTTGGCATGCTGTACATCCATGTCACAGTGGGGATACCAGCATGAACAACAGGGGACTGCTTAGGCCAGTGATCGATCAGACACAGTGGTCATGTGCATGTATGGCACATCATTTGGACCTGAGACCAGCATGGATGCTGGAGCATTAACTTAACAATTTCCCAACCCTAGAACAAATCCTTCAAATCCTGTTTAATTTTATTTATATTTTATAGCAACATTATTAAACATTAAATGAAAGCTGTTGAAATTCCTCATCCATATCATAGATAGGGAACTATATATATAAATATTACTGCTGAATGCGTATATAATACTATTTATATTGTAAATGCTATTAAATAATTATAGTATAGTACTGCTACATCAGATCAAATAAAATGTACAAGTATTAGATTTGCTTATTTGATTTCTAAGCTGCTTTTTATTTGTTTCTCAAGCAGGCTGACACTTTACCACTATGGTTAAATGAACTTTAGCCCATGGTAGGCTCAAGGGTTAAAGAAAGCTGGACATAGATGCCATAGAAGGTCTACTAAGTTTTGCAGGGGGACAGCTGCACTGCCCTGTATCACTACATAAATCTAATGATACATTTGCTGTTCAAGAATGAAAGAGAATGAGAGTGATATGGTTGGTTTGTATGAAAAATATGACAACAAGATCGAAGTTTACGAGTAGAAATTGTTCTAAAAAACATCAGACCTAATGCATCAGGGCCAAAAACACGAGAAATATAGAGAATTTCATATTTTTACTATTGGCGAATATCTGACTTCACTTTGTTTCAAGTACCAGAAATTGGGCAAAAGGGCTCTAAAAATGCCACAAAAATCTAAGTTAGGGCCCGTTCACACGGAGTAAACGCGCGTGTATTTTGGCAAAATACACGTGTTAAAATAAGACTCCCATTGATTTCAATTGCATTTTACACATGTATTTTGATGTGTATTTTGCCGTGTTTTTTTACACGTGTAGAAAAATGTAATTGAAGTCAATGGGAGTCTTATTTTTACACGTGTATTTTCCAAAATACACGCACGTTTACTCCGTGTGAACGGGCCCTTATAGGTTACTAGCCTCTGCCACGACTTCATCTTCATCGATAATCTGCCTATATTCAGCAAATTGCTGCCATCGATGGTTTTCCTGCTCCGGCATTTCGGCAGCTGTTAAGCTGTCCTTCTGCTAAACTTTTTCCTCACACCGTGCCTGTAATTGTTCCAGCAGCTCGCTGGGACGTCATATAATAAGCGTGTTGTTGGTGTTGATGATCAGCCTGCTCCGGCCTTTCGGCAGCTGTCAAGCTGGCCTGCCGCTGAACTCGTACCTCGCGCTGTGCCTGTGATTGTTCCGGTATCTCAGCAGCTCGCTGGGATGCCATATAATGAGTGTGCTGTTGGAGCTGATGATTCTCCTCAGCTGCGCTTCAGGAGTCATCTGTGACTTCTGGCTAGCTTCATAGCTCTCATTGTTTGCAACAAATTAGATTTTCTTTTTCCAGGCATGTTTAAAATTGGCAAACTGCCAATTTGGATTAAAGGTGTTTGCCCATGTTTGTCAGCCCTGGAGCAGATCAGATAATATGCAAATGTGTGAACACACTGAGGGTTAGTGTGCATTTACACAGAGTGATAACTACCCTGGCTGAGATAAGGCTGCTGCAGGAGCAGTGTAATATAGTATGTGAACCTAAATTCATAACAGTCGTGAAGCCATGTCATTTACCGGAATAAAAAGTAGCCTATATTTTACTCGAGGTTGCTATCTATCTATGTACCAAATTACATTCAAATCTGTTCAGCCGTTTTTGTGTGATTGAGGAACAAACACACAAACTTTCAAACTTTCACATTTATAATAGTAGGATTAGTAGGATTGTTTAAATCAAGTTTTTATGTTAAACAGTGTTTTTCTAGGGCAACATGGTGGCTCAGTGGTTAGCACTGCAGCTCTTGGGTCCTGGGTTTGAATCCCAATATGGGGCTCACAATCTACAAAAAAAAACAGTGTTTTTCTATCCAGTTGTGGATGCTGGACTAGTGTATGAAGTGGACAAAAATGTCCAGTACTAGCACAGTCCAACACTAGGACTGTGTGACCATTCAGGGATTCCGTCCCCCATTCTGCTTGAAAAATACGGAGAGAAAGTCTTGCAAACATGACCTTTCTCTCTGCATTTTTAGGGAGGAAATGTGGCGGGTAACAATTTTTTAAGTGGATTGGGTTTACATTTTTCGAGTCCCCAAGCGGACCTGAAGAACGAAAACCCTAATGCTATTGTGAGCCTAGCGTAACAGTTACATACATGTGGCAAAGTGTATTAGCATATCAGGAAAAAAAACTAATAGCTCAGCAACTGAGGCACTGGTCAGGAAGCGGAAAAAAAGTGTTTTATATACAGAGACCCTGGCTATCTGCTTATAGTTCTATAAGGACTGTGCTGAGCATAGACTCCCTTAAATTGGTAAACAATATAGATGATACATAATCTATATATATAATGCAGCGGGAGCAAATAATTTATATACTGTATATATATATATATATATATATATATATATGTGTGTGTGTGTGTGTGTGTTTTATTATCACAACCCCTATAGAGGAATCCAGAATTGCTGTCTGTGTAGTCTTTGTGCTTATTACGCTCCTAGCAGCTGATGGCAGCCGTTGCTCTCAGTCCATTATTACACTCATTTGGAGAGGCTCGGACGCAGCTCTTGGGTAGTTATTTCTCCTGAGTATGTTATTTGACAGTGCCAGTTTTCTTGACAGCTAGTCATTTTACAGAAATCGTCTTCCCTTTTAACCAATATAAAGAATACATGGTGTTGTGAGTGCAAACTCCATATTTATTGAGTGAAGAGACAAAATCACAGACTTCTGACATGTTCTCTATCATCATTCTATTTGCTGAAAACCTCAGTTTATGGTTTATTTCCACAGCAATGCAAAGTGGTTATTCTCAGGCAGGCAATCTTCGACTTGCTTCCTAGATTATGTGCTCATACACCAGGCATCCTCTATCACCCTTCACAGCTCCTAGCCATACATAGTATCTTCAGTTACTTTACCGTATCCTAAAGAAGTGGGAGGAGCTTGTCAGAGATCAGAGATAATATGAGAAGCTCATTGTACAAGCTCATGTCGATTTCTTTTTTTAGTTGTGGGTTGTGGGTTTTTTAGTTATCTGTTACCAAATTGCTCATTTCTGTTGCAGAAATTATATCAAAATTATTATTTTACGAGCTTCCTTCACATTCCTCACAAAATGCTCACAAAGATTACATTAAAAACTCCATGAGTTTGCATATGGAGTTTTTACAGTTTTATCTCCACTCACCAATTTGCCTGCTCTTTCCTCTTCTTACTTCCTGTATTTTTCAGCAAGCTGATATGTGCGCTTGCGTGTTTGATGGACTCGACCAGGGGTAGGCACTCCAGCTGTTCTAAAACTACAACTCCCAGCATGCATACTTGCTCTGCTGTTCTTGGAACTCCCATGGAAGTGAATGGAGCATGTTGGGAGTTGTAGTTTCACAGCAGCTGGCGTGCCGAAGGTTGCTGAACCCTGGACTAGACATTTTGAAGTACCTCAGTAGAAATAGTCATTGCCTTTACCTTGAGAGATTATTTATTATGATTACTAGAAATCTAATATAAATTTAATGTGCATATAATTTGATCTACATTTATATTACATTACACAATTTGGAGAGAAAAAAAATGCACACGATGCCAGGACAGACAATGGACTTCCAGTAAACTCAATGTTATCTTTGTGTTTACAAAGAGAAATTACCTCTGTCTGAGCCTTTATCAGCAAACTGCAGTTAGCAAAAAATAACAGCTCTGATAGCAAGCATAATCCAGAGAACTCAGCCTAAAAGGGCGTATATCTTTGGAATGGCTGAACGGATTGGAACAAACAAAACACCAAAATACTCAGCCTGATAGGAACTACTGGTCACTGGGCTTTTCAGACCTGGTAACAGGTCCTTATTAAGGAGAAAAATTTGATCAAGGAGTTATAAGGGATAAAATCAAGTCCTCATCTGTTAGAGCCCCGTACAATGCTGCTCTGGTGCTGCTTTCTATTCCTTATTTCCTTGTCTCTAACAAACACATGCCATCTACCACACATAACCACTGCAGCCAGTCACTGGCCTTCATGGTACACTGCTCAAGCCAGTGATTGATCGCAGTGGTCACATGTGTTAGATGCTATATCATCACTACACTCAAGTACAGTCTGATATGGAGTCTGAGCAACTACAATGCAGGGGGTTTAACAGTTAAGTACTTTCTATTATTTTATTTCTTATACCCCTTTGGGAAAATCTCCTAACACTCATTTAATTGGCCCCCAATGTATTTGCTTTTGGAATACATCATTTAGCACAGTCCTCTATAAGCTGACAGCTGATTGGTCTGTTAAATATTTGTCCCGGATTTTTTGCTCCACCGCATTTCATCGATTTCATCGATTCACACCTGCGTTCAGCCTTCCGTTCTGTGCTTTCCGTCTTCTGCATGCCAGAAGACGCAAAGCACAGACCGGGTCCGGCCGTGAGCGGCGGTGAGCGTTTTATGCTCTCCGCCTCGAAACTGGATTTTTTAATCCGGACACAGAGTACTGCATGTCCGACTCTGTGTCCGGATTATAAAACCTGGTTTCACGGTGGAGAGCATAAAACGCTCACCGCCGCTCACGGTCGGACAGCTTTCTCACCCATTCAAATGAATGGGTGAGAGACTCCTGCAGGTTTCCGTCTCCTGCTCTGTTTTATGCAGGAAACGGAAACCTGCAGAACAGACCCCTTGAACGCAGATGTGAACGAGCCCTTACTTGTAGTTAAAATTCCTGAACAAAATCAAATCAAATCAAATTTAAAGGGATTTTCTGAGATCATCAGAAATTGGGTGCATTGTTGTAAATGAAGCCAATAAATGACCCTTAACTCACCTGATAAATGCCTTGCTCTTCCAGCATTGCTGCTCCAGTACGTTGGTGACTGCCCATGCGATTGCTGCGGACAGTCACAATGTGCTGCTGAGGACTGTAATTGGCCTCTGTGGTTATGTGTACTGTACATGTCATTGCTGTAGCACATAAATCAAAGACTGGCACTTCATTGCAATGTGGGTAGTTGGGCACGTCATAGCCGAGGCTCAGATCACCAGGAACACCAACACAGAGGCCGTGGAATGGTCTGGGATTTTTCGGGACTAATGAATATTTTATTATATTTTCACATTATATTTTATGTCATTATTTATTTTATTATTATTTAATGGCATTTCCCTTTAGGTCAAATTTGTCTAGATAAATGTCTTTAATAAACGAAAGATTATGAAGATAATCTGTTTTCCCTTAGCCCAAACAGCGGCACAACATGGGGTATTCCTGCCCCTGTGTACTGTTTAGGACAGGTGGAAATAAGTTTAATCAACTAACAAGTCTGACCTCCCCCTCCCCTATATTAGGTCAGAGAGACCTCTCCCCCCCTGTGTTAGTCACAAGAATGATCCATCTACCTTACAGACAGTAAATCTGAAAATAAAGGGAGGGAGCCTTGTGCCGCTGTTTGGGCTAAGGGAAAAAAGATTATCTTCATAATCTTTCGTTCCCCCTACGCCAAACAGCGGCACAACATGGGGATCTAGCAAGAAGGTACCCCACTAGGGAGGGAGACCCTGGCAGGCCGCAGCTAAGACGGTCTGACCAAAGGCTACTGCATCGGAGGTGCGCCAGCCAAGTCTATAATGCTTAGCGAACGTGAGGTGAGAGCTCCAGGAAGCTGCACTACATATTTGGTCCACTGAGAGGGAATGCTTTTCTGCGCAGGAAGCAGATACGGCCCTGGTAGTATGGGCCCTTAGGCACTCAGGAACAGGCAAGTCCTGAGTTTGTAAGGAGCCAATGATGGCCTCCTTTATCCATCTGGACAGGGTAACTTTGGATGCCTTGTTACCTTTGTTGTGACCAAATATATTTATGAGTAAGTTCTCCGACTTCCGAAAGGGGCTTGTCCGCTCCAAATATATCCGCAAAGCCCTCACCAGGTCCAAGCTATGCAACTTCTCCTCCTGTTCTGAGGTAGGGGAAGGAAAAAAGGAGGGTAGGGATATTACCTGGTTAATGTTATCCGGGGTGGGAACCTTGGGTAGGAACCCGCGGACAAACCGCAATTGAACCCTGTCGGGAAAAAATTGAATATAAGGCTCTGAAGCTGATAGAGCCTGTAGTTCTCCAACCCTTTTGGCAGCTGTTATAGCCAATAAAAATGTTACCTTAAGTGTGAGGTTTCTTAGGTCCACCTCAGACAAGGGTTCAAAGGGTGGTACACAGAGACCCTGAAGCACAGAGGCTAAGTCCCACTGCGGGACCGGCTGTTGCATAGGAGGGCGGAGCCTAGAGGCCCCTTTCAAAAATTGTTTAACCAGAGGATTCTGAGACAACCGCGTACCTAGATGAGCAGACAGTGCCGACACATGCACCCTCAAAGTGGCCGGGGTTAACCCCTTGTCCAGGCCACCCTGCAGAAATTCCAGAACTGTTTCGATGGACGAATTGTCGGCCTGACTGTCTATGCACCACTCTTGATAAATCCGAGCAATCCTTTGGTAACTGCGGTTGGTAGAGTCTGCTCTTGAGTTGGCCAATGTCCTCAGGATGGCCTGGGATAATCCTCTGTCTCCACATACGGTGCGGTTAACCTCCAGGCAGTGAGGTTGAACCTGTCCAGGTCCTGGCAGAGCTGACCGTTTAGAGTTACCAGGTTGTGGACTCGTGGAAGCCTCCAGTAGGTCCCTCGACTCATCAACATGAGGTGGGTAAACCATGCCCTTTTTGGCCAGAATGGCATGATCACAATTGCCGATGTCTGGTCCTGCCTGAGTTTCGCCAATACCTTCGGAATCATTGGAATTGGAGGAAAAACATAAACTAGTTTGAACCTCCATGGTATTGACAGGGCATCTATTGCCAAGGGATTGTCCTCCCGGTAGAGGGAGCAAAATACCTCTACCTTGGCATTGTATTGGGTGGCCATCAGGTCCACCTCGGGGAGACCCCATCTCTCCGTGAGATGATGAAATATAGCTGGATCCAGCGACCATTCGCCTCTCATCGCTAGGCCTCTGCTCAGTTGATCCGCTAGGATGTTGAGCTGCCCTCTGATGTGCACCGCTGACAATTGGGATAAGTTGTCTTCTGCCCAGGTGAAAATGCGGTCTGTCACCTCCATGAGTGAGGGGGACCTGGTTCCCCCCTGTTTGTTGACATAGTGAACCGCCGTCAGGTTGTCTGATCTTACTCTCACCGCCCTTCCCTCTAGGTAAGGGGCAAAGGCTAGGAGGGCGCGGTATATCGCCATCAGCTCGCGCCAGTTGGAGGAACGGGTTCTCTCCAGTTGACTCCAGGTACCTTGGGCTAGGGTCTCCCTCAGATGCGCTCCCCAGCCCGAAAGGGAGGCATCCGTGGTCAACAGGGTCCAGGAAGTCTGGACCGTGGACCTCCCGTCCTTGAGATGAGACCACCAACTCAGTGATCGACGGGCCCTGATGGTTAACTGGATAGGCTTCTGCAGTCCTCTGGGACTGTGGTTCCATTCTCTCAGGATCTCGGCTTGAAGAGGGCGCATGTGCCATAACGCCCAGGGAACTGCCTCGATGGTCGCGGACATTAGCCCTAGGACCTTCATTGCTGACCTTATCGTAACCTTCCGGGTTCGGGAAAGGTGTCGTGCCGCTCGACCAATCTTCTCCTTGCGCGGAGAGGGCAGGGAGATCATCATGCTGAGAGAATCTAGTTTGAATCCCAGGAATTGAATCCGGGTGGAAGGAACCAATACTGACTTCTGCCAGTTTACTAGCCAGCCCAGCTCGCTTATGAAAGCCACTGTGATACTCAACTGTGTGGCGAGGGTCTCTCTTGACTGGGCTTTTAGGAGCCAGTCGTCCAGATAAGGGACAATAAATATCCCTTGGAGACGCAGGGCGGCTACGACCGGGGCCACCACCTTGGTGAAGGTGTGGGGGGCCGATGATATACCGAATGGGAGAGCTCTGAACTGAAAATGGCAAAGTTTTCCGCCTAAGCGGACAGCAATTCTTAGGTACCTCCTGTGAAGGGCAAAAATAGGTACATGGAGATAAGCGTCCCTTAGATCCAGGGTGACGAAAAAATCTCCTGGCTGCAGAAAGGGGAAGACCGACTTGATGGTCTCCATACGGAACCGTACTTTGCAGATATACTGATTGAGGTACCTGAGATCTATGATCATGCGCCAACCTCCGGACGCCTTTGGGACCAGGAACACGGGGGAGTAGACTCCTAGACCCTGTTCCTCTATAGGTACCGGTTCCAATGCAGCCTTGTCCACATACTCCTGTATGGACTCCTCCAAATGAAGTTGTTTGGTGCCCTGAAGAGGGCGGGTCCTGATGTATCTGTCTGGAGGTGGTGTAGCGAAGCTGATCTTGTAGCCGCTGTGAATGATGTCGAGGACCCATGGGTCTTTGATATGTCGGGACCACTCTGAGGCGAAAGCGGAAAGGCGACCCCCTACAACTGCGAGCGCGCGGTGCATGGTGGCGTGATAGTCATATGCCTCTTTTTGCCTCCTGGGAGGAGCCCCGACCGCCGCCTCTGGATTGACCTCCCGAGCGCCTCTGGAAGCGACCTCTTGCTGTTCCTCTTGAAGGGCGGTAAGACCGAAAGGAGCGCTGGCCTCTTCCGAATGACTGCGGAAGGCATTTGCCTTTAGAGTCTGCCAACCCCTCCATTATTCTATCAAGCTCCTTCCCAAACAATCTTCCGGCCTCAAAGGGGAGACTGCACAAGGTAAACTTAGAGGCGTTGTCCGCCCGCCAAGGTTTAAGCCATAGAGGCCGTCTTGCGGCCGTAGATAATGCCATGGCTCTAGAGGCTAGTTTAGATTGATAAAAAACGGCCTCGGCAAGGTAATCCACCATGAGACTAATGTCCGATATGGACTCTAGTAACTCGTCCCTGTGGGTTCCTGCGTCTGTGTCCTTGTGCCAGGGTGGCTAGGTCAGACCGTAGCTTGGTCACCACTTCCCCTGCAGCAATGCTTACGGAGGCCTGAGCTGAAGAGGCGGCATATATTCTCCTTAGGGATCCCTCCGACCTCCGGTCCATGGGGTCCTGGAGATTGGAACCGTCCTCTGCTGGAAGAACTGTGCGTCTAGACAGTTTAGCAACCGCCATGTCTACTTTCGGAGGCGGTCCCCAGGAACTCAGCTGGCTTTCGGTAATGGTAAAGAGGGTCTTGAATCTCCTGGACGTATTAAACGCCCTCTCTGGCTTCTTCCACTCCGCCTCCATCCTCTTCATTACCTCAGGGCTTGCTCTGAAGGACCTGAGAGATCCAGCAGGGCCCTCACCGGACTCAGCCTCTGGTTCCCTGGCCCTGACGATCTTTAGCAGCCTAGGGATCTTCTCAAGCGGGAAGGAAGCCTTTACCGGTTCTTCCAGTTCCTCCTCAGAGGAAACCTGATCAACTATCTGTAGGCCCTCCAAAGACGGGAGGGACAGCTGTGGAGACTCCAATCGAGGTCTCTTGCCTAACTGGGCAATGGAGGTCTCCAGTTTCCTCATAGAGTCCCCTACGAACTCCTTCACCCATCCCACGACATCTCGCAGAGAGGTTTCTTCTGGAGGAGAACCTCTGCAGCCACGGCAGCACTGGTAGGCATACCCATCAGGTAGCGGGATGTTGCACTTAACACATGCCAGGTGCCGGCGCTTAGCGGCGGACTTCCTTGGTGGGATATCCCGTGTGGAGGAAGAAGACGACATCTGGAAGGCAAAAAGGCAAGGGTTAAACCCTGTATAGGAACCTCACTCCCCCTCCCCCTCCGCCAAAGAACTCCTTAACTTTAAGCAAATAGGGAACAGAATCCTAATACCACAAGGATACCAGTGTTCCAGCTTGAGTGCATGCAGTCAAGCACTCAGTAGCAGGAGTAAGGGCCTTATAAAGGCCGGCGGAGGAAAGGAGGAGGAGAGGAGGACGGATGGAGGAGCCAGGGTGGGAACTTCTACAAGTCCCACCCCATCAAAGGAAACCCCCCCCCCTAAAAGACCCCCCCCCTTCTCAAAAGGGGGGGGGGGCTGGGGGTAGCCTGAAGCGGGAGAGGGGACCCACGAAAGCCACAGCCAGATAGAGTCATAACTGACACTCTATCGGCACAATAGGCCGGGCCGCGGCGCCAGGAACCTCTGCGCATGCGCGGCGGCCCGACCGAGTGCGCAGCTAATTCCGTCCGCCGGGAACCCAATCCAGGAGGAAGGTTCCCTGGAAACAAGGGTCCTACGCGACTGAAGGCTGCCGCGCGCTGCAGCCGACACAGCGGGACCCGCGGCCGCAGGCACAGGACGGAGGCTCCGAAGATCCCCCCCAAAGCTAAGTAACTCTAAGGGGGAGGAGAGAGATCTCTCCCCCCCACCTGTCTCTCTCTGACCTAATATAGGGGAGGGGGAGGTCAGACTTGTTAGTTGATTAAACTTATTTCCACCTGTCCTAAACAGTACACAGGGGCAGGAATACCCCATGTTGTGCCGCTGTTTGGCGTAGGGGGAAAACAGTTTCTCACTGGATCAGAGAACACATCATGGCTTCTAATAGAAACTGAATCTTACGTTATAGATCCTGAACTATGCCGCTGCTCTTCTATCCTTTCGATGTACTGTAATTCTCAATACAAGGCTATGCAGCAGCCTGCAGAATTCTGAATTCAGCCCTGGAAAAGAATGAAATACAAGACATTCTGGAATTAGGGGGGGATACCAATTGGAAAAGGCAAGGATGTATATTTTCCTTAATTTACTAATAAAGCTAATTTTAAAACAATTCATTCAGATTGTCCATAACATGTAGAATTCAGTTCCAATGCTGTCCACCAGATGTCTCTAGTGTCCTTTATATATATATATATATCTACTCAGATTCATCTAGTAAGACTAGGCTTTGCCCTGTTTAGCCACAGCTATCCTTATATTGCAAAAAGCATATTTATGGTGAAATTTCTATATATGGATCAAAAAATGAGTTTTTACAGTAATGATCAGATTTGACTAATGATCACTAAAGCAGTGATAGTAACTTGATTTTTTATTATTGTTTAGGCTCTGTTCACACAAACATGAATCTCATCTGTGTGATGGCTATTTTTATTATGGCCGTCATATGGCTGCATTAAAATTAATGACTTTCTATGTGACTATTCACATGTTCATTTTTTTAACGGACCATGTGAACAGTCCATTAAAAAATAAGACGTTATCCTTTTTAAGTCCGTGCCGTTTTCACGGATCGCTCAGTAGGCTCAAGTCTATGAGGGCATATTGGACCTATTTGGTATCTGTTTCAAGTAATGAATATAACCACAAAAATAGTATTTTCAATAAATAGATGAATTTTATTATAATTATCAAAAAAAAAAAAAAAAGACAATAAAAACAATTAAAATTGCATTGATATCAGTGGAGGTCGCACTTCAGCACAATATATAGTAATCACACATGTATAGATAATCAAATACAACAACAGTGTTTAGATGATAAGAAATACACAACTGTATGCTTTAAATACATATATGTAGATGCCATATGAGGGATCTGTGAAAACGGGTTCCATGTGGATGCAAAATATAGTAAAACTTTGGTTGTCACTTTCCGTATGAAGTCGCTGTCTCCCCAGTTACTGCTGTGCCGGCTTGTTCATTTGTGACATTTCCATGAAAGAAGTGAAGCTTACAGTTATTCGTTTTTTGATGTCTGCTGCCAATATTTATCAAAGGCTTTATGCACAATATGGATTCCTGAAAAACTGTGTATGAATGGGTAAAGAAATTCAAGGAAGATTGTAAAAGTACCTGCTATGAAAACGGAGCCGGACTCCCATCTATGTCCACAACCGATAGGTACATTGACCATGCGCATGAACTGATTCTGTAGGATAGATGAATGGCTACTTGTACATGATGTCTGATCATGTCTGGTGAAGAGATAAAAACAGCGACGCGTTTGTGGCTCGCACCTCAGCCTAAAACTTTTTTAAATGAGGAAATACAAAATGGGCAAAGTGTATTGAAAAGCAGGGAGATTATAACAAAAAATTATATATTTATCTTTTTCTGAAAGTTCATTAAATTAAACTCTACAGTGCAAATTTTTGACTCGCCTTCGAATATGCGCCAAATATATCAAAAGTCACATGATGTTTGTTGATGTTTGTACAAATTCTGGTGTGTTGGGCTTGATAATGTACACCTCATTGTAAAAAAGGTCTCCCCCAAAAACATACACAAAAGAGTTCTAGTTAGCCTTTACTTAATATGGCAGATGTCAGCACTTAAAATATAGCACCTGCTCAGAAGCAGAGGCGGCGTCATCAATGCTGAGTCTCTGTATTTTTGATAGTCCCTGATCCCCATCTTTTTTCCCTCCGGTACCATCCCCCACTTCCGTTTCACTTTTGGTTTTTAAGATGGGTCTCTTATGGCAACAACACGGGGACTGCTCTACTTCCATGAGGGTCGGGAGCCTTCTGAAGGATCCCAGGCCTGCCATGGCAACACGGTGGCTCAGTGGTTAGCACTGCAGCCTTTGCAGTGCTGGAGTCTTAGGTTTGAATCATGTCAGGAACAGCATCTGCAGGGAGTTTGTATGTTCTTCCTGTGTTTGTGTGGATTTCCTCCCATTCTACAAAGACATACTGATAGGAAAAGATCCCTATATGGGGCTCACAATCTACATTTAAAAAAAAAATAAAGAAGCTTAAATTAAAGAATTAAAATCAAAGAAGCTTAAATCACCCCATTCCCTATATCCTAAATAAAAATATATAAACTAATACAAAGAAACACATTCGGTATTTCTGTTTCTGGAAATGTCTGAACTGCAAACATCTAAAATATTTTTTTTTTTGACACAGGGTGAACGTCAGATGGCCAAACCGCCATTTCACCTAAAAAAACCCCTTGATTAACAAGCCATCAAAACATTTAAAAAAAATATGCTTTGTGCAGCCCTGTACAAGGATATATATATATATATATATATATATATATATATATATATATATATATATATGTTATAGGTGTCAGAATATGGCTACTTTAAGAATTTTTTTTTGTATATGGTATTTTTTAAAGTTTTTTATTTTAAAGTGCTACAACAAAAGCTATATAAATTTGACATCACTGCATTTTAACCCCCATAAGTAAAAAAAAAAAACCAAAGCCCATAAGAAAACCGCTCAAAAGCAGTTTTTTACTAAATCTCAGACAGAAAGACCGAAAATGAAAATTACAAAAAACACTCCCATAGAAGTCAATGAACATATCCAGAATACTAGTTCCTAATCTGGGTGCTTTATAGCAAATTCTTGAATACTGTTAACAGTTCGGGTGAGATTCCTTATCTGTTTTTACTACTAACATATGCATAAGGAATATATCTATGAACAATATACTATTTACAGAATTAATAAAAGAATTGTAATGAAATTGGATATCCCTGTAGTATCATACCTGGTATGTTCAGATCAGTCCCATTGCTAAATTGCATACCTTTCTTTATATAAACAATAAGTTTAATTGCTCAAAGTGGAATACCCCTTTAATAGCAATCGATGCAAAGAGTAGACGGAACTGACTTGGCAGTGGTGGAATATTTCTGGAAATTGGAAAAGCCTGTACGACAGCCATATTGTTCAGTGCTTCAGACAGGTGTGACATCTAGATTAAGAATTACTATACCATAAGGCAGTAATGAAAAGATGGCTTCTATTTTAAAACAAGTGAGAATACCATATCTTCATACATATATGTAGACTTTTTCATATTCCAGATCTATATTTTTTAACCTACACTGTAAAATTATATACATATATTATTATATTATTTTGTGTGATAAAACAATTAAATGAATTATTTGATGTTAGAGTGATATTGTCCTCACAGAGCCCTGATCTCAACATCATCCAGTCTGTCTGAGATAACAAGAACAGTCAGAAGGACTGAACAAGCCTACGTCCACAGAAGATCTGTGCTTTGTTGTCCAAGATGTCTGGAACAACCTCCCTGCTGATGTTTTTAAATTTACTTTGATAAAGGAGCCTTTTGCGTTCCGAAACGTCAGCCATTTGTCATCATTATGAGTTAGCCATTAAAAAGGTATCAACTACTGAAGATTATCAAGTTTTCGTGTTTTTTAGAAGAACTGATGGAAGACAAAGGGAAGTCACATCAAATATTGATAGGATTCACGTTTCTCTTTTGTTTATTCACTTCATTTTGTTAATTGACAAAAATTACCTGTTGACGGCGGGTTCACTTCTGCGCCCGATCTCCGCTTTAGGCAATCTGGTGGGTTTCCTTCTTCTGCCCCGAGAAACTGGACAGAGGATCGAACCCGGCAGTCAGTTTTCAAACCTATTTACTTTAATGGGTTTGCAAAGTGTGCGTGTGCGTCTTATGTATCTACACGGCAAAACCGTTCTTTTTTAACCGGACACAAAGTCCTTTGTGTCTGGTTAAAAAATAAGGTTTCGCCACGGAGAGGAAGAAGACGCACACGGTCGGTCACTTTGCAACCCCATTCAAGTGAATGGGTTTGAAAACTGACTGCCGGGTTTCTGTCCCCTGTTCAGTTTCTCAGGCAGAAGACGGAAACCCGCCGGGTTGCCTAAAGCGGAGACCGTGCGCAGATGTGAACCCGCCCTTACACATCTATTTTAAAAAGCATTTTTAGTTTTCAGCATTTTTTCCACACCTGCCTAAGGGTGCATTCACATGGAGGAAAATGGTGAGGAATTTGGTGTGGTATTTCAGCACTGAAAAAAAGCCTCCCATTGACTTCAATGGGTTCCTTTTTCTGCTATGAACCCTAAAGCTTCCGCACAGTACTGTAGAACAACTCCTGGAGTCACATACAGCTCTACAGCAGTCATTTCTGATTCTCCTAGTATTGTCACACATTCAACATTTCAGTTGGAGCAATCATTTTTGGTGGTTTTAATTAAAAAGTGTTACTTTTTATTTTTTTTTATTATTATTTGGGGGGGGGGGGAGTTATGCCTTTTCCCTAAAAACTTGTTTCTTATTGTTATCACAGACAAATGTCAGATGGAGAATAATTTCCTCATAGAAAATTATAGTGAAAAGAATTATTACAAAAAAAAAAAAAACCTCAATAAATGAATTCCTTTTCTTATTATGTTTTGCATATCCTACTTGGGAGTGTCATAGTAGGAATCTACTAATGTAAATCTATCCTGGCATCATTGTTTACTGACATACAGATCAACAAACGTACAACATTTAGAATACTGCAAGACAAGAATTTAACTTTATTTTGAGTATATTATGGAACTAATGTAGAACTTATTTTACTGTTGACTAAACACAATATTCTGATATCAAATCAAATCAAAAAAGCTTTATTGGCACGTCCAAATAGATATTTGGCATTGCCAAAGCTAGTAAAGTGTGTGTGTGTGTGTGTGGGGGGGGGTTGGATTTGGGTGGGTGAGTGGTGGGTATATTAGTGTACTATATGTTACAAGTGTCTGTGTGTATATATAAGATAAGATAAGATAATCCTTTAATAGTCCCACATTGGGGAAATTTCAGAATATATATAATGCTTAATATATATATATATATATATATATATATATATATATATATATATATATATAGCGCTCTCTCTCTCTATATATACAGTCCTATGAAAAAGTTTGGGCACCCCTATTAATCTTAATCATTTTTAGTTCTAAATATTTTGGTGTTTGCAGCAGCCATTTCAGTTTGATATATCTAATAACTGATGAACACAGTAATATTTCAGGAGTGAAATGAGGTTTATTGTACTAACAGAAAATGTGCAACATGCATTAAACCAAAATTTGACCGGTGCAAAAGTATGGGCACCCTTATCATTTTATTGATTTGAATACTCCTAACTACTTTTTACTGACTTACTGAAGCACAGAATTGTTTTTGTAACCTCACTGAGCTTTGAACTTCATAGCCAGATCTATCCAATCATGAGAAAAGGTATTTAAGGTGGCCAATTGCAAGTTGTTCTCCTATTTGAATCTCCTCTGAAGAGTGGCATCATGGGCTACTTAAAACAACTCTCAAATGATCTGAAAACAAAGATTGTTCAACATAGTTGTTCAGGGGAAGGATACAAAAAGTTGTCTCAGAGATTTAACCTGCCAGTTTCCACTGTGAGGAACATAGTAAGGAAATGGAAGACCACAGGGACAGTTCTTGTTAAGCCCAGAAGTGGCAGGCCAAGAAAAATATCAGAAAGGCAGAGAAGAAGAATGGTGAGAACAGTCAAGGACAATCCACAGACCACCTCCAAAGAGCTGCAGCATCATCTTGCTGCAGATGGTGTCACTGTGCATCGGTCAACTATACAGCGCACTTTGTACAAATAGAAGCTGTATGGGAGAGTGATGAGAAAGAAGCCGTTTCTGCACGTACGCCACAAATAGAGTTGCCTGAGGTATGAAAAAGCACATTTGGACAAGGCAGCTTCATTTTGGAAACAAAAATTGAGTTGTTTGGTTATAAAAAAAGGCGTTATGCATGGCGTCCAAAAAGAAACAGCATTCCAATAAAAACACATGCTACCCACTGTAAAATTTGGTGGAGGTTCCATCATGCTTTGGGGCTGTGTGGCCAATGCCAGCATCGGGAATCTTGTTAAAGTTGAGGGTCGCATGGATTCCACTCAGTATCAGCAGATTCTTGAGAATAATGTTCAAGAATCAGTGACGAAGTTGAAGTTACGCCGGGGATGGATATTTCAGCAAGACAATGATCCAAAACACCGCTCCAAATCCTCAGGCATTCATGCAGAGGAACAATGACAATGTTCTGGAATGGCCATCCCAGTCCCCAGACCTGAATATCATTGAACATCTGTGGAATGATTTGAAGCGGGCTGTCCATGCTCGGCGACCATCTAACTTAACTGAACTTGAATTGTTTGTCCAAAATACCTTTATCCAGGATCCAGGAACTGATTAAAAGCTACAGGAAGCGACTAGAGGCTGTTATCTTTGCAAAAGGAGGATGTACTAAATTGTCACTTTTCTGTTGAGGTGCCCATACTTTTGCACCGGTCAAATTTTGGTTTAATGCATATTGCGCATTTTCTGTTAGTACAATAAACCTCATTTCAATCCTGAAATATTACTGTGTCCATCAGTTATTAGATATATCAAACTGAAATGGCTGTTGCAAATACCAAAATATTTAGAACTAAAAATGATTAAGATTAATAGGGGTGCCCACACTTTTTCATAGGACTGTATATATATATATATAACATATATATATCTTTGTCTAGCTTAGCTTAATGTGTGCGTATGTATATACATGACTAAGACAACTGTATTTTTCATCTAAAACAACAAAGTTATTTTGCGGCAAAATGAATTTTTCACTGGCTTTTCTTGTGTAAGTTATTGTGTCTTGCAGCAAGTTATCAATATTCAAGTTAAAGGCAGCTACAGTACATCTGTACAGATATATATATACATATCTATCTATATATGTATGTGTATATGTATATATATATATATATATATATACTTATGTATATTTGTGTATATGTATATATATTTATGTATATGTGCGTATATATATATATATATATATATATATATATATATATATATATATTTGTGTGTATGCGTGAACACGTGTGTAAATAAATGTATATATGTGATATATATATTCACATGGGTTTCTTCTACGTACTCTAGTTTCCTCCCACACACAAAAAAACACACCGGTAAGTAAATTGTCTTTCTATTAAAATTGTCTCAGGTGACTGAGATAGGAGAAATAATAGATTGTGTGAGCCCCATTGGAGTAGGAATTGATGTGACATATTTTATGCACATACCCTGTACATGTGCATGCTATGGGTCTTTGTATACAGAAAATACTAATGCTGTAATAGAACGTACTATATCATTTATAGAGACAGATAACTCTTTATTACTATGAATTAATATTAGCAATGTTATATCCTTATGCTCATCAAATCATAACAGTTTTGCATACCAAAATGTAAAGCATTGCAAAACTTCAATTTCCTACATGAGTATACCCTTTACCACAATTGTTCATTTGTACAAGATTTTTTTTCATTGACAATACATAATCATTCTGTATAAAGAATAAGGAAAAAAAACATCCTCATTGCACATTGATCTTTGTAGAAACGTGTTAGAGCACTGAAAAGCAGGGAAATAGGCAACAAATAAACATGTATCAATTGCATGGGTAAGTTTTCAATTCCTTTTCCCATCAATTTGACTGTAGAAAAAAAAAACAATATTTGCAAACACCGCTAGACTAATTTGTTGTGGTCTTTCATTTTAGGAAGTGTTTTTCAAAAGAGTTCAATCACGCTTAATGGTGCATCTTTAGTTAAGGAAAAAGAATAGAGAGAAGTCAATTTAAGCTTCCCGATGAACAAGTGTGTACAAAGAGAATAGGCGTAAATGGGCCTGAAAACACAGTGTACAAGTAAAATGCAGCAAGCCGAGCACTCAGGGAAGCCGGATACAATAGACAGAGTCAAATACTGCAGAGCTTTTTAAACTATATACAATCTGAACAATAGGCTTAGCCCAGACATCTATGTATAACTAGCTGAGAATAGGGAAAAGCAAGCTGGGATTCTGTAACACTGATAAAGAACATTAGAATAGTGAGATTTGTAGCTAAAGACATTGAACGCTGCAGGTCAGGGAGATGAAAGTTAAGATGTGAATTTCATTTTAGATTTTTAACCATAGAACAATGATCTCCCTTTAAGCTTGTTAACAAAAATTGTAGCACATTAATCTTTTAATTGTGTAGCAGCTGGAAATAGAGAGCAGAGCTGGTCTATTAGTGTCTGGCTTTCTCTATAACGTAGAGATGTAACATATTATATATCATATCTTCTATGGTTTCATTTCATATTCAATACGTGGCAATGATATCAATGACCAAACTGACTGTGTGCAGTGAGTGTAGGTATACGATGTGTGTATACATTGTATGTGTGTATATAATGTGTGTATACAGCATGTGTATGTATACAATCTGTGTGTATACCGTGTATGTTATATCTCAAATCCTCTATGTATCTCTTTCATATTCAATGTGAGGCAGTAATATCAATGAAGAAACTGACTGTGTACAGTGTGTGCAGGTATACAATGTCCGTATGTACAATGCATGCTTGTGTATACAGTGTGTATGCAATGTCTGTGTGTATACATTCACTGTGTACAGTGTATGTTTTCGTGTACAGTAAGTATATACAATGTCTGTGGGTATAGAGTATATGTATGTATACAATCTGTGTGTATACAATGTATGTTTGTACAGCGTATTCAAGTATAGAGTGTAAGTGTGTGTATATGTTCTATGTTTGTGTGTATAGTGTATGTACATATACAATGTATGTCCTTATAGAAAAGATACAAAAGAGCAGGCACTACATGTATAGGATGGCATGACACAAAATATTGTTTTCAGTGCTCTCAAAATGTGCTTAGCTGTCAAGGTTGTGTGGTAGAGACATAACACTCCGACACACTTTAAGGTGGTCTATATATTCAGTGTATGTGTGTGTGTGTACACTCTGTGTTTATATACAGGGAGTGTGTGCAGTTTGTGTATACAGTTTCTGTGCAGTTTATATAATTTTACTTCATTGTTCCTATTTCATTTTTTGTTTTAGTATGGTTCAAAAATCATTTTTGTTGGGGGCCACACAGTGGCTCAGTGGTTAGCACTGCAGCCTTGCAGCACTGGAGTCCTGGTGTTCAAATCCCGCCAAGGGCAAAAAAACATCTGCAAGGAGTTTGTATGTTCTCCCCTTGTTTGCATAGATTTCCATCCCATATTCCAAAAAGACATACTGATAGGGGAAAATGTACATTGTGGGCTCACAATCTACATTAAAAAAATCATTTTTAAAAAAATTTTTTTACGGTATTATTTTCATTTATTTAGTTATCCTGCGCTTACATCAATGTTGGAGACTCAGGACACCACAGCAATGCAATGGATCTCATTATAGTCATTGGTCTGTTCAGCAATATTGGTACCCAGCATATGATGAATCTCGCACTGGTATTATTCCATTATGAAATAGGAATATAAAAACTGAATATTGCAGACGTGAACATAGCCTAAATATATAGTATTGTATTAATAACATCCTCCAAGAGATTTATTTCCTTATGATTAACGGACATCCCAACAATTCCACAATAGGGTTAATAAAACAGTTGGGACTAAAAGTATCGCTGTAAAGTGCAAAGAGACCAAACTCACACATAGGTGGGCTGGGAAATCTGATGTATGGGGGAAGGGACATGACAACTGATCACTGCAAATTTCTTCCTCAGAACTAGCATTACCAGTCTCCCCTTACCCAGCTGTTATCCAGGTGACTTGTACCCTAGTTATCAAACTGTAGTGCATACTTCATTCATACCAGCCTTTAGTATACAAAAAACTGTAATGTATTAAGAATCCATCTTAGAACAGAATTGATGCTTACTTTTTTTTTTAAGCTGATTGAATCAAACCCCTTGGCAGAACCCCCCACTCCTCAATCAGCTGACTGCTCTGTATGTGCAGCGCCCATTAGGGAAAGACAAGGTAAAGGGACGCATTCATGGTCAATCAGGAGAATTCTGTGGAGCCGTATTGTTTCCCATAGACAGAACTTAAACGCTTTCAGTCGGCCAATGCAGAAGAGGCTCTCAATTAGAGCTAATCAGGTTGGAGGGCGTTTGAGAAGGAGATGTCAGAAAGAGGACAACCCCTTAAAGAAGGTGGCCTGTTGTTTTTCAATCTTTTTTCTTTCCCATGTTTTTGTCTATATAATGTGAATTCCAATAAGAGGGAAGGTCATCTCACCCAATGGTAACCTCTGATTTCATAATTATAGCACCATGTTGCCACCACCACCACAAGGACAATGGGGGGGGGGGGGGGGGGCTAAAATGTAAAGATTCTGGAGTGTTTTACTTCCCTAATTTGCATTTGCAACCTTATATGAACTTATATAAACAAAGCAGGTTTGTTTCCCCCCACCCCCGGAAATAGTGCCGAGGAATTCTACATGTGTTCCTAGGATGGCCCGATCGTTTTTTATTTTATTTTAAATTCAGACTGTAATTTATTATTAATTAATTTTTCCTGGACCATCAACATTGCAAATAATGAATGAATTAAAGTGGGTGTCCATTTTGGATTTTCCTCAGGGTGTCCCACAGATGGGTCTTCAGCAATCAGTTAGAAGATGTGTAATACTATTTGCTGCACCTCTCCACTATGGCTACTGTACTACAGCTGTTAACCTGAATGGGTGACCCCACTCTATGATGTCCATATGCCCTAACAGGACTTATGGAGGATGACTGTACAGTAAGTACAATTCCTGTAAATGACAAGCACAACATGTATGTGCAGTGGTGAGTATATGATGACTATAGAAGGAAAATAGGCTTAATGGGGTCTTAGAATTTTAAAAGATTGGGATAATATCAGGAACATTTATAAAATTAAAAAAAATAATACTTGTTCATTCTCTGCTGCTCCAATGCAGATGCATCGGTGGTCCGCACTAGCTCCTGCAGCGATGACATCACATGCATTCATGTGACCTTAGCAGCCAGTTACTGACCTCAGCGATCTTGTACCTCATTGCTGAGACCAGTGATTGGTAGCTTTCATATGCACATATAGCAAGTTATTGCTGCAGAAAAGACTGATGGGAACCACCAGGCTGTCAATGATGGAGTCATGTAGGATTGAACAAATAAGGTTTTTTAATTATTTATCATCTTTCCTGCTGTCATTCAATTTTAAAAATTCCGCACAACCCCTTCAATAGATTTTTCTAGTTGAGAGACAAGTTAGCCTCTTGAAATTGTACTTACTTTTCATGACTGTAAAGTTAGTCTGAGTCTAGTTACTGTTCCTGGAGTCTCATTGTCAGCAGCGATCATGTGGAGTTTCGCTGTCTGTAACCTTTATTCACCCCAACACATTGAACACGATTGGCCTTGGTCTCTGTGCTTAACACAATGACAAAAATGTGAATGACGACTTTCCCTAGTCAAGTTACTCAGGAAAACATATAATCCTGCCTACTGCTGTTTTTTTCATTCTTTGGCTGATTTTCCTTTCACTCTGTCCGGCTCAGCTTGTCAAAACACAGGTGGTCTTTTCATGGAGTTTTTCATGACTTTTTTTTATAAATTTGTATTGACCTTTGAGACAAATTGATAAAAGCCAAAGGATCAAAATGACATAACATGTTCCTGAAGATTTGTGGCCCAAACAAAACTCTTGTAACTTTCATATTTGGAGAAACTCAATTCTGTAAGACAAGCACACAATCCGTGGAAACATCAATGTATATATAACACTACATAATAATATCAATACATTGCATTCAATAAATTTCCTAATAGCTGACAATTGACCGCATAAGGTATATGGAATATTACAGAATTTCCTGAAAACAAAAATGTCAATGTAACAATGTTGCCTGGTTTCTACATTCTAATCTAATGTTAGGAACAGTATAGAAAAAATAAACAAGAGTAACCGCGCTCCCTTAGGACCTTGGAGCAGGTACGTATACAGGTTTGTGTATCACAAGTGCATAGATAAGCCTTGAGATGCCTTGGGATGAATCGAGTATATCTGGCAGCGTTAAACTTATACAACAAACAGTCGACAGAAATACACAAAATAATCCAAAGGGTTAGTTGGTAAACGCGCTCACTCGAGGGAGGATTGAAAGTTAGGAGATACTGCTAGTAGGAACAAATATATTATTTGGTTTCAGATGATGCGTTTCAGGGTATAGGAGTCGCACAGGATGCTCCACCCCTTCATCAGTTCTTAATCTTTGTAGCTGAATGGCATGCACAGTTCTATTAATAAAGGGCGAGTTTATGGACTCACGCTGAATTAACATCAGGGAACATCTGGGTCACATGGATATCTATGGTGACTGTTCAGATGTCTGAGAGGATAGATTCACTTTCATTTCTTAGCAAAGGAACGGTTCGCTTATGGGGAGATCAAAGGAGAAGTTCTATTGCTATAGTAGCCCAGGGCATGTCATGGGATCATTGCTATTGAGCTCACCCAGTGATAGAGCTCAATAGTAACGTAGTCATATAAAGATTACAGGCTCAAGTTCCCTTGGGTGCTAAAAAAAAATAAAGTTTTAAAAAATGTTAACAATAAGCATAAATATGAAAATGATCCCCAATGCCCTAGGTCACATATAAAAATAAATAAAAAAAACGTATTAGCCATCCCGTGTACAAAAATGGACAAATTATTAAAATATTTAAATTAAAAAAATTTGTAATAAAAACTGATGAAAATACCAAAAATAGTTTCTAAAAAGTAACTTACGATATCTTGCACACAAAAATGTCCTACACATTTTGGTATATGGAAATATACCAAAGTTACGGGAGTCAAAGGATGGTTGTTTGGTTTTGTAAACTAAATATTGTTCTAAAGAAATCCTGAGTTAGCAAGGGGAGTTTTCTTTTTCAGGACCCTCATCTAGTGTTTCCTGCCTTGGAGGACTTGACATTACACAAACAGTCCATTGACTTAATGGGTAGTGGTGTAATACTTCATTTGCACTGTAGGAGAATTTACTGACACACTACAGCTATGCAAATCTGACTTCCATGATGTAATTAGGAAGCCAGTGCCTCAGGCATGCACACCAATAGAGGGCGCTCACTGAGAATGTGCAAGTCTATCTTCCATGAGGTAGTTAGGAAGACAGAGCCTCAGTCAAGCAAACCAATAGAGGGCGCTCCCTTTAACATCATGCCGACCTTCTCAGAGGCCTTTGTTTGCATTTAGGAGAGGCATAGTTTGCCTTTATGCTAACAATGTAACACCTGAAAATGCCAAAGTTCTCGATGTGATAGCTGTGATGACTGAAAACACAGCTAACACTCCGGGAACCAAGGCAGCACCAACTACTCGATTCATGATACACCAGATTTAGACCACTCCATTCTAGTCTTAGTCCTATCTCCATGGTGGACACTCCCTTCTTCTTGTAAATACTACAAATAGTATTTGCAGAAATGTTCTGTCCAAACCATAATCACTGAGTCAACTGTGTATGAGTCAGACAGACAACTTGGGTAAAATGATGTCAGCAACCGAGTTTCCACAATGTGTATAGACCACTATTCCTTAAAGTAGATACCCTAATAAGTGAAAAATGGAAAAAAAAACACAAGAACCACCAGTACAAATATCAAGTAAATTAGATTACAGAGCTACAATACCAAACACAGGCTTATAGACAAAAGTGGATCTATTTCTAAATGAATAACAGAGGTCTTTTTCTAATCTCATACAATTCTATGAAAAGTCAACTAGATATACTACTATTAATAGGATATACCCTGAACCAGTGATTCCTAACAGGGGCAACACGCTTACTCAGGGAAACTCACCAGGGAGCTTCGGCACGCTGGCTGGGAAGATGACCACATGCGTTCATACAAAATTATCTGCGTCCATAGAATGTTTTTTTGTCGTTTGGTAAAAATTATTTGGTAAGGGTGCCCCAAGGAGTTTCCTTTTGGAGACACTACCCTAAACAGCATATACTGTTGTTGTGATGTTGATAATATTAGAACATATGGAAAGTTGTAATTTGTGTAAAGTGTAGATATTATATATAAAAATGCTGTACAAGACAAACTGTACTTTGAAGTATTTACGAGGTAGAAACACATCTCCCACCTTGTGATTTAGAAGTGCTGGATTTAGAAGTGCTGGATCTAGATTGTGGTCCTCTTCAGCTGATTACGCTAAAAGCTATTGTCAGGTTTCCAACTGGTGGTCGCGGCATCTTAAAGATATAGATTGTAATCATGTTGTGTCAAATAGTGACATGCTATAATACACAAAACCCTTTATCATCCTTAACTTCTACCCAGGGTTGCCTCGTGAGATCAACATCAACACATGACAAATTACACCGGGTCTTTATTTCTTTAATAAAAATTAGGTAAAAATACAGAAGCAGTGCGTTAAAAAATTAAGCCCAGCCTTGCTGCTTCTATAGGAAATAAGGGAGTAGGTAGCAGCCAAATACCCTCTAGTAACTGCAAGTGTGACCAGCCCTATCAGGGTTGGTTTAACCATATGGCAGATGGTGAATCCGCAGTAGTACAGGCAAGTCTTTGGGAACAGGATTAGGTGAGTATAACTTTTTTTCATTATTTGTATATAATACTGGCAACTGAGAAAGCGGGGGGGGGGGGGGCCTTATGTGGGGGTTACTTAAGGGGCATTAAATTATGCGCAGAGGGGCCCACTTATGTATATTTTGACCAGGGCCATAGATGTATTAAATTATTCCTGAGCTCAGGGGCAACGCGGTGGCTCAGTGGTTAGCACTGCAGCCTTGCAGCACTGGAGTCCTGGGTTCGAATCCTGCAAGGAGTTTGTATGTTCTCCCCGTGTTTGCGTGGATTTCCTCCCATTCCACAAAGACATACTTAAAATGAAAATAAATAAATAATGTACATTGTGATCCCTATATGGGGCTCACAATCTACATTAAGAAAAAATAAATAAATTATTCCTGAGCTCTATAAAAGCAGAGGTTTTGGCAGTTTGCTGGTATGGAGCATTCAGACCTATGTGAATAAAATGCCAAAGTATAAAGACATCAGCAGTGACTTTAGAGAAGCTGTTGTTGCTGCCCATGGATTTGGGAAGGGTTATACGATTGTTTCCAAGCAATTTGAAGCCATTACTGTACAGTAGGAAAGATTATTCACAAGTAGAAAACATTAAAGACAGATGACAATCTTCTCAGGAGTGGATATTTTCGCTAATTCACACAAGGTCATACCATGCAAGGTGCAGAGAAACTACATAAAAACCCAAGAGTTGTGGTGGGACCTTAATCACTTCCAGACCACCCATTGGGTATATACGTCCGGAAGATGGCTGCCTTATTCTGCAAGGATGTAGTGGAACAAAATCGTGCAGCTGCTGAAACAGGGAGCCGGCTGTAACTTCAGCTGAAACTCCTAGAGAGAAGGCAGGAAAGGTTTATTTACCTTACTAAAATGTGTCTGGTACTGGACCACAAATTGGCCTGGTACTGAAGTGGTTAAAGAGATGTGTATAAATAAATGCCCATAGACCTCAATGAACTGACGCCATATTGTAAAGAACAGTGAGCCACAAGACCCCAGAGTATTGTGAGAAACTGGTAAAATCATACAAAAAAACATTACTTCAAGTTATTGGTGGTTCTACAAGCTATTGATTTATGGGGTGTATTCAGTTTTTTACACAATACTTTTCCATTGTGGTCTCTTTTTTGTTGAATGAATAAATAATGACTCGGTGTAATTTGTGACGTGTTGTTGTTCATCTGAAGTTGTATTATTTTACCATGTTTTAAGACCTTCTAAGGGGCAGATGTTTTTCATTGTACCCTGATATGTAAAACCATGGAATTCAAAGCAGACATACCGTACTTGGTTTTTGATATGGCTGTATATTCTTGTTACTGTATTGTTACTTGAAACAGTGAAAACAAGGGTGGAGATCCGTGAGAAAGACACTTACCCCATGTGAACATTTCCTTTTTGCGCATCAACATTTCTCTGTTCTATATTTCAAGTCTCTACATTAGTAAATGTAAGTATATAAAGGCTATGGTTATTTGGACAATCCATTTTTTTCTAGAAGAGAGTTGTCTAGAATAAGTTGATCATGTGTTGTCCTGCTGCTGGGACCGCCAACAAACAGCTGTGACCTGGGAAAACTTATCAATTATTTTATTTCTTTGCAGCGCTCCCACAGGGCAAATAAAGCATTACACACTCCCCATTTAAGTCAATGCAGTGTTTGAGTTATAACAGACGGGCAATTCCTCCAAAGCGAGACATATTCTTGTAAGAACTCTTTGTTCTGGCTCATAAATGAGGACCCTAATGGTGGACCCTCATATTAATGTAAAAGTGGGTGTAAGTATTGCTCATATAGCCATTAAGTGCATAAGAAAGTATTCCAGTCTGCCTATAAGCAAGCCATATATCCGTAGCTTTACTGTATAAATCAATTGACAAAATAATGATATATATATTTAGGATATAAATGTATATTCTTGTCCTGCCGCACCTTATACAACCTGTCTTCCTGTCTTGTAAGTCATCACAAAAAAAAATCATCATCTTCAATCCTGAATCTAGTTTTCGGACTTGTGCCCAGTATTTTTCTTAGCAATTGAAACAACATGATAATGGAGTTTGAAGACAAAATTACCATTTTTTATATACCAATCTCAGGACTCATCAGCATAGACAATCAATCCTTTCACTTCAGCCATAATAGGAAGATTTCCAGCAATATCTTCTGATTGGAGTTGGACTTTTAAAATGACTTAGCTGGGGGGTCTTGCTGTAAATGTAACAAGCCTGAAATCTGAAGAGCAATTTCCATGCAGACTCACAACAGAACGAGCCACTTGCCCCAGTTCTCCTAATTGTCTTTGATTGCTGTTTGTGCTGCCCAGATACTCCTCCATCTTCAAAATCACCTTCAAGGGCTCCGCTACTTTTTGACTGCTCAGTTTTTAATCAAGAACTTCTAAACAGCAAATAATTTGGCTATTACAGCAGTAGGGGCTACTACCTGCCCTTGCATCCTCTTTATCTAATTGACCTTAAAAAGCATCCCACTTCCAATGTGGCAGGAGCATCACTGACAGTCACTGCATTTTGGTTTTAAGGCATTTTAACCATTTTGATCCTGGGAGTGCAAAAGACAAACTAGTTGTCCAAAGAGAAGCTCATGAAGTGTTACCCGTAAGTCTCTTCAAGCCATAGGTAAAACAATATATATTGTTATATGGCATGATCAAATTATCACCAGCCTGAGTTCTTGGACGCAAAAATGTAAAAAAAAAAAAAAACTATATATAAATGCAACTTTCGAAATACTTCCATTACCAGAGTTGGTCCATTTTCAGATGCGCAGGATTTGTGTGACAGAGGAGAGCAGCAAATATAATAGCCCTTTCATTCCTTCTATTCATCGAGTACAGACAAGAATTTGGGGGGAATTTGATTTCCCCTTTACTGCTCTCTCATAATACTTGATCCATGGTCACTTGCAGTTTACTTAGAAGATGCACTGGACCTAGTCACATTTTTAGGAGAATAGAAATAGTGCCATTCAATATCTATATACTGAATATATATCTAGATAATACTAAAATAGAGTGCCAGAAATACAACTAAATATTTTGCCATGGTCTAGATAAGGCTTTATCCAAACTGAGACTTACTTCTAGAATATATGCCGGGAAAGCTCCTGGCGTGTATGTCAAACTTATTCATAAGGCTGTATTCAAGTAATGGAGGTCAAAAGGGTCTTTGGATCCCATCAGGTTTATATATATATTGGTAGGGCTTTTCTTTCTGTATAGCTAAGCGACACCTTCTTATGTAGAGGGACCCTGCAAGAAAAAGAATAGTCAGTCTATCTATCAAATTATCTATCTATCTATCTATCTATCTATCTATCTATCTATCTATCTATCTATCTATCTATCCATCTATCTATCTATCTATCTATCATCTATCTATCTGTCTATCAAATATCTATCTCTCTATCTCTCTCTCATATCTATCTATCTATCTATCTATCTATCTATCTATCTATCTATCTAATATCTCTCTCTCTCTCTCTCTCTCATATCTATCTATCTCATGTCTATCTATCTATTTATCATATCTATCATTTATCTAATATCTATCTATCTATCTATCATATCTATCTATCTATCTATCTATCTATCTATTCATATGCATATAGTTTACTTATTTAATTTATTATTTAATGGAAGTTAGAGGATGATGTACTGACGTATAGCTATATGGTGGCATTCACTAGATGTTCATAAAGGTCTGATAAAAGGCTCAGAGATGTGAAAAAATCCTGACATACAGTGAATAGATTGTGCTATACAGGGCCGCTATAACACCACCATACAATACCTGAATAAAACAAACCTACTATCTCCACTCCTATATATTGTCAAAATAATACCACTATTCAGAGCTTGCACAATACTGTGCACTATGTTCGTCATCATCACCACATTCTTCAGCACAAGTCACATAGAATTCTGTGGGATCTAGTGTACTTCTATGTAACATATAGTACAACATGCTTTATTATGGAGATGAGGCTCATGGAACTGCATATGCATGTTTATGGTAGGAGAAGAATAGAGGTATCCAGATGGGACAACCAATATGATATGAATTCAGTATTGCATTAAGAAAGGCAGGCAAATCAATCCTGAAGCCATAACCCATGGACTCTCATTGCGGCTGGTGCTGATTATACTTGTAACGGTTATAATTTTTTATCAGCGATATTGTGGTAATATTATTCCATATCAGACAGAGACATGTTTTGAAGGTGCAATCTACCAATTCCTGAAAAAACATTCTTATCTGTTAGCATTAGTTGGACACATGAAGGTCTGCAATGATAAAGTTTACAATCAGTCTAACAATGATTGTAGAAGCTGCGAGTTGTGTGTCTATAATGTCACAGCAAGCCCAGCAGAGAGGATACAAAGGCAATGTTTGGAACTGTTTGTTTCACAGAAGAAGGAATAGCTAGGGGGTTCATTGACCTAGACTAGTCATTATCAGCCCCTAGCCCACCCAGCTACAATCGCCTACATACAATGTCTACCTGCCTTAGTGGTCTATCATACAAAACATTGACATTGACAATCCCAGTCGCTTGATACAATAGGATTTTGTGACCAGCTAAAGTATATTTTGTAAATTTAAATGAAAAAGTTACAAAAATATTAATTTATCAATTTGTCTAATCCAAGGCCACAAAATATACTTTGCCCTCCGTGTTTCATTCCCAAATAAAATCTATACCTAAAACAAAAGAAAAATTGGCCAAATAAAATAATCCTCACTGCAACTTACCTAGTGATAGACCAATATAAACTCTATAGTGTGCAAGTCATACTAAGACTATATACAAGTATAAACCAGTATAGGCAGGTACCACGCTAGAAGTATTCAGGTACATACAGCACAAGGGATCTGTGTCATAACCCGGGAGAATGAGACGAATAAATGACTCAAATAAAAGGAACAATGAAAATAACTAAATAAGATGAGGGTAATAAAAGCTGCAGAGAAAGGCTATGAAATTCTAGGTCATTTTTTAAATTTATTTTTTCTTTTTTAATTTAATTGCAAAACACTTTTACTACCTGAATACAATTGTATGACCTTTGCACTAAGGAGGGACCAATGTTGATCTCAGCCAGCATAGCTAAAGATTAGATATACTAGAAATGACTTGCAGAGATTCTATCTTCAAAGATTGTCTTCTACATTATTCTTATTGAGCCCTGTTTTTTTTTTTTTTTACTGCCCTACAAATAATTTTTTTCTATGTTTAACAATTGTAAGTTATTAAAAGACACCAAAATTACTCATATTGGATTAATGCCAAAATACATATATAAGCCCTATATACTTCTGGCTTTGGATTTCATAATGTATGGACTAAACTTAGGGTTACTTTGACACGTTTCAGATTCGTTGCAGAAAAAGCAAATGAAAATCCGTTCCACATATGTGAATGTGTGAATTGTTTTGACGGCGTATACATCGATTTCTGTAAACCCCATTCATTTAAAAGGAATGCAATACATCTGGTACATATGGACGTATCCTTAGATTCCCTGTTATGGCAGAATACAGTAATAAAAATAAATAATGGCACTGTCACATTTACTTCTACTGTGCCAGTAGATGGCAGTAATATTATAGCTAGAATCCATTCCCTGCTGCACACAATGTAACACACTCCCCATTCTAATATGGTATGCTGAAAAGCACTGCTGTATTACAAGTACAGCTGCTTCTGCTACCTGTTACTATATTATCACCTGTTATACAGAGTGATATAAAACAATAAAATATGTTAACCTAAATATTATTTTTATTAAATGTTGTCAAAGTTTTATAGTTCAAGAGCAGCAAAGGGAAAGTACAGTTCTTGCAAAATCCTTAACAACATCTTTTGACGTTTAATATATACATATATATATATATATATATATATATATATATATATATATATATATATATGGTTTTAAATAGTTTTGCTCTTCACATTATCTTTGAGTATAGATGTGTCTATAGGATTAAGTCACCACTTGTTACTACTGAACAGGATATTTTCCACTTGCTGCCATGTATGCGGAGTACTAATTCCTCACTGTTTTCTAGATCTCTGCTTGCTGTCATTCACTCTGTTACTTCTAGTGGATAATGGTCATGTGATTTACAGTCCATGGTCATGTGATGAGCACACAGGTGTCGCTTGTTATAGTCACAGCACAGTAATCAGACATCTGCCTGGTAATCAGCTGTGCTGATCACATGACCATGGACGGTAAATCACATGACCATGGTCAGACTTTTACCTCCTAGAAGTAACAGAATAAATGACAGCAAGCAGAGATCTAGAAAACCGTGAGGAATTGATACAGAAAGTATATTGGAAAATTGTATATCTTTTTATTGTACAAACAATAACGTTTGATTCTTAGTATTGGTCTGAAAGTGGCCAACCCCTTTAAAGCCTGCTGCAGACATAGACATTATAACATCTCTCCCTGTTCAGGTCTCTGCGCCACCCTCTGCTCGCATGCTGCGGTGCAGGAGGTGTGTGCAGTTTGATAATTTAGTTTTTAGTTGCACTGTGTGAACACGGCTCTAGTTCTGTAATTGAATTTGCGCCACACCCCTCTTCTGCCCTTGTTGCCTCTGTCCATTAAGTGGTTAATTTTTGCCTTGCCCTGTGATTGACAGCCTGCCTTCCTATCAGGTTCTGGGCGGGTTCTTCCTCCCTATTTAGTCTTGGCTCACACTGGTGCTTGCTATTGCCTTGTGCGTACTTGCTTTTTTCTGTCGCTGTTATTACTTATATTCTAAACCTTGACCTCTGGCTTTCCCTACTGACTATTCTTTTGAACTTCGATTTGGCACTGCATTACTTGACTGTTACCGAACCCTGGCTAGCTGACCTCCCTTTGTTGTTGTTCGTCTTGTCTGCGTTTTGTGTATCACATATATAGGAAGGGATCGTCTTCGAGTTGCCGCTTATTATGTAGGATAGGGCCTGGCAATAGGAAGGGACAGTGGGGGGCTTCAGCTTAGGGCTCACAGTCTCACAGTGTCCCGCCCCAGGGTTTCCAGCAGCTACTGCGGAATTGCTGTCCTAGCAATTCCATAACAGACATTCACAATATGCCTTATACTTTACACATTTGTTGTGGAATTTCACCAAAGCAAATCTGCATCAAAGTCTGCTGCGAAATGTAGATGTGACATGTGACAAGGTGGATGTTGTGTTCAGAGTTAAGACGTTTTTAAGGACTATGACATTGACGTCCTGTCTTTAGGCTGGCTGTCAATATCAGACTATTTGAGGTTCAAATCCTCTGAGTGAAGGTGCTATAGCACTTAAGAAAGTGCAGAATCTCCTTCATTATTTATCATACATTTCACTGTGACTGTCCTTGGTACTACAGCTCACTGCAACTTAATACCATTCAAGTTAATGAGACTGACCAATGTAACCAGATGTATCCACTTACCAAATATATGGCACTATGCCTGATAAACTGTCAAGAGGATCCGGCACTCGGTGCAGTATGATGGCCACTACTTCCACTGATCATTGGTGATAGGAGTCAAACCTCTCCAACCAGATATTGATAGTCTAGCTGAGGAAAGCCTTATATCACTCTTGTAATGGCCACATTCGTCTTGAATTTAGCTGCTGAAGCCTGTGTACTACAGCTTCAGATTTGCTCTTCTGGAGATAACCAAAATATATGGGTTATATGTCATATATGATTTGTGGAGCGTCTGAGTGCTTCTAATAATCCTTCACTTTAGTGGTAAACTGAAAAATTTGCCATCGGTGCCACCAACATACTTTTCATATTGACAATTGTTTTGTATCCTTTTTTTATGTAAAGTACAAGATTTCTATAGTTCTCACCTGATTTCTGATGTACTATAGCTACATTCACATGCTGTCAAAATAGCTGGACACAATGACAGAAATCCAGCAGACCCCATTAGTCAATGGGGTCTGTTTTTCACCATTTGTATGACTTCCATTATTTTCGTTCCACTTCTTGTATAATGGAGCAGAATAACAAAAATAAACAATGTTAATGTGAGCTTAGCCTATGACATATATTCTATATTAATGGCTATACACTTTCCTTATTTCACTACAGATATGCTAATAGTAATTCACTTCTATATTTCAGATATCTGCTCAAATAGATAGTTTACATTATCAGATGCTATTTCCAAAAAGGAAACATCTCATATTCTTTTGTAAGGAACTAAACAGCATTCAAGTCTTCCTATTCAACCAAGCATACATATACAGACACATAGAATCCAAGAAACCTTTGACTCAAGACCTCTTGATAAAAACATCTTTTCTTAGTAATTCCGAAAACAGCCAACCAAGGTGGAACGTAAAGTACTTTAATGGTAGCAAAAAACAGATTGCATACTTAGAATATTAGTGGTGCCCATGAAATCTAAACAGGTTTCCATTATAAGAGTTTCATAGATACACTAATGCAATGTAATCCACTTAACATTCCATTACTAAGGGTCCTTGTGACCCTATGTACTAAGCCTTACCTGTGAGAACAAGGTTGATCTCAATGAACAATATGGCTTGAGGACTAAAGATGTTAACAAGACCATTAATATTTGAGAATATCTTTAATACAATGGGCCAAAGATTTATATAAGTATTTAGGAGGTTTAACTAGAGGCAACATAAATATTCCCTTATTTAGACGGCGGACTGATTTAGCGCTACACCTTTCTATTCCTCATACCACCCACAACAATTCAAGGACGATGCTTTGACCTTAGCACATAGTTCTCCTTTGTCCCTGGAACCTTTTCTGAATGCTTTCATGAATGATCTTTCTTTTATGATGGCACGCCAATGTTCAAATGATTCAGTTAACAACACATGCGAAAAATAGTTACATCTCTCTGCTTGAAATGTTAGCCTATTAACTCACATTATGACACCGGATTGGTTTGTAAGGTGACAAAAAGACAGTGGGTATTGTTTTGCACTCTAAATTCCTTCATGTCGGAGTAAGTGGCATTGTTCGGGATGTTGAAGCTTCATATTTTTCTCATTAGTGGGCAATTTGGAACGCGTCTCTATTGTGTGTTGAGCTGTTACCATTTTAACATCTACCGCTTGTTGTTTCTGTCTGAATTGGATTTGGAAGCCACATTTTTACTGTGATCTCAAGTCAGCCTGCTCCTTTCCACATTGTGGCTTTTGTTTTTTAGTAGTACGAAATAGATTGGAGATAAAAAGCAGCAAGCAGCTCTGAAATGGCTACTGCATGTAGTACATGTGGCTAGTTACTGTATGATGGTCTTTGGCTATATGGCAAATCCTGCACCAGATTGGTGCTTAGCACAAAAAATTTCAAGATTACTGGCCATTCATTCTTGTACCTTAGAGCGCTGTCTAAAGCTTATTTGCAGAGCCACCTTTGGGTGAACATAAATCATATAGCAGCCTGAGGCAGGATCAGATACAAAAAATATAAAGCCCAAGCTTTTGGCTGGATATAGTTCTAGTTGCCTTGCTTCTGAAAAGTCAACTCAGTGACTTCTTTTGTGGTAGGCAGACCAGACCATTAGACAAAGGTTGAAATTTGGTCTGCTATATACATCAAAAGGATTTCCCCACTAATAACATGGCACATAACAGAAAGTAGTAGATCAAGCTACCTAAAGCTCACACTGCCCTGACTGGTAGAGTGTAGGGAAACCCTGATGTCTTCACCAGAACCTGCTGGGAGGCCAGATGGCCTTAGCAGGATCAGGACCCAGGTTACCATATCAGTAGTTAGTGTAACAAACAGATGCAATGGCAGACTAGTTAAACAACAAGAAAAAACACAAGCAACATCAACCATAACAGCATAGAATTGTTCAAACCAGAATAATAGGAATACATTTGTCCAAGTCGAGATCAAGTCTGAGGGTTCACAAACAAAGCCAAATCAGTAAGGAAGCGGATATCTAGTAAAACCAGCCAAAGTCAGTCACTAGGAATACAGTACATAGATCCGTATTTTTCGGACTATAAGACGCACTGGACTATAAGACGCACCCAGGTTTTAGAGGAGAAAAATAGGGAAAAAAAATTTCAGGCAAAAAATGGTAAAATATTTAATATATGGGAGTTGTAGTTTTGGAACAGCTGCAAGGCCACATTGACAGGTGACCCTGCAGCTGTACGGGGATGTATAGGGCGTTTTTTTTGTGGGGCCAGGTGTACTTTTTAGTTATACCATTTTGGGAAATGATTATTGCTTAGATCACCTTTTATTTAATTCAGAGGCAAAACGGTGAGAAAAACCCGGCGGTTTAGCACTTTTGATTTTGACGTTCACTGTACATAAAAAATATTAGTAGATCGGGCATTTTCAGACACAGGGATACCTAATGTGTATGTTTCACAGTAATGTTATACTTTTGTATGTATTCTAGGGAAAGGAGGTGAACTTTTATTTATTTTATTTTTTATTATATTTTTTTTAAGTGTTTTTTTTTTTTTTTTTACTATTTTATTATCCCCCGCCTAGGGGGCTTGAACCTGCAATCATTTGATTGCAAGTCCCATAGACGGCAATACAAGTGTATTGCCGTCTATGGGAGAGTCTATACATTACTATCGCGGAGTGTCATAGACCAGCCGCGATAGTAATATATATCTATGACAAGCCTCGGAGCCTTCATTAGGCTCCCAGCTGTCATCGGAACAGGTCGGCTCCTGCGGCCTCGCCGTGCAGGAGCCGGCCTGCATCACTAAAGGTATGGGGCCGGTGGGGAACGGCCCCGGGGCTAACTGACTGCCGGGACCTGCGGAGGAGGAGCGGATTTACAGCATGGCCACGCTACTGCCACCGCTGGTTTTCTTCAGCGGCAGGAGCGTGACAATCTGCAGGCCCCGGCAGCTAAGACAGTCCCCGGCATCTGCTGTAATAGACCTGCGGATGCCGGGGAGTGTCTTAGCTGCCGGGGCCTGCAGATTGTCACGCTCCTGCCGCTGAAGAAAACCAGCGGTGGCAGTAGCGCGGCCATGCTGTAAATCCGCTCCTCCCCCCACATTCGGACTATAAGACGCACCCTAATTTTCCTCCGAAATTTTGGGGAAAAAAAGTGCGTCTTATAGTCCGAAAAATACGGTATGTTCTAAGCACCTAGAAAACTAGGTAGTAAGAATTAAATAATAGAAAGCACATGAGAGATTCAGGATAGACTGGTGACTGGAGAATGAGGTTGGTCAGCGTCTCAGACATCTGACTAACTGCAGAGCCAGTGATAGCTTCACATGTCAGAATGGCAACCTTCACGCGATGGTTTTGAGCTGGGCTACAATAGGGATAACACTTTTTGAGACGCCTAATGGTATGTAGCTCTGATTTGCGTTAGTAGAATATTACATGGAAGTATGGGGGGGAGAATTCACAAATTAAGTTTATTGTAGACAAATGTAAGCTTATGCATTTTGGTTCAGAAAATAAAATGTATGATTATGTATTTAATAGTAAATTACTGGCTAAGAGATGGCCATGACAAGAATATAGTTACACCTAGTACAACCACACATGACCTATTGTCACAAATTTTAGACCCTGTCAATAAAAAGGACATAACTGAAATAGAAAGAGAGTGCAGAGAAGGAAGACCAAGATCAATAGTGGAGACTAGAGGATTGGAGGACAATGACAGATTAACAAATTTAGGGTTATTCAGTTTAGAAAAAAGATGGCTATGTGCACTGTTCACAATTCACCTTTCTAATGATCTTTTTACTCCGAGGCCCGTGACAGTGACGAGAGGAAATTCTCAATGTCCAAAGGAGAAAACATGTCACCATCAACATAGATGGGGATTCTTTACTGTCAGAGCAGAAATGCTATGGAACTCACTGCCTCGGGACGTTGTGATGGTCAATTCATTATATAAATTTGAGAGGGGCCTGGATGCCTTTCTCGAAATGAAAATAACTTCAAGTTATGGATATTAGATATTGAATGATGGGTATTATATTTTGGAGATGACAAGTTGATCCAAGGTTTTAGTCATTGCTGGTTTAGAATCCAGATGGAATTTGTCCACCTGACATGAGGAAATTGGCATCAGCTTCACATTTTCTTTTGAATGTAGATTGTGAGCCCCATATAAGGATCATAATGTACATTTTTTTTTCCGATCAGTATGTCTTTGTAGAACGGGAGGAAATCCACGCAAACACGGGAAGAACATACAAACTCCTTGCAGATGTTGTTCCTGGCAGGATTTGAATCCAGGACTCCAGAGCTGCAAGGCTGCAGTGCTAACCACTGAGCCACTGTGTTGCCCTACCTTGTGTTTTATTTTCCGATGAATTAACACTGTTATAGATTCGATTTGCTGGACCTGTGTCTTATTCAAACCTCATCTACTATATTACTATAAAAAACATGCTGGTGCAGTGGCCAGTGATACAAATTGATCCCAATTCAATTGTTTCCATGTACATTTTTATTTCATCACAAAGTATACGGTAGCTATCCTGCATTAAATACACTTAGCATTAGTACATAACACTTATTTTTGAAGAAATAACGTCAAGAATCTAGAGATGCCATATAAAATTGGTTATGGACTACAGTTACCCAGGCAGCCATATCAGGTATGGTACTTTTACTCCCTTTCTTCTGTCTCTCTGCTTGATGCTGAATCCTGTAGAGCAACAAGGGGGCTAATGAGAAATAAATCACAAAAACCTTAACAGTCCCAAACATCAATAATGAACCTGGCAGTCACTGCCTTGTCTCATTTTAGTGAAGAGATGTCTGGTAGACACAGGGACATACTGTATGTTCTCAGTCCACTTATGTTGGCTAGACATCAATGTTGGACCAACAAGCAATGATATAAAAGAATGCATGATGTCTTATTACTAGTAGTTGCTATCATTTACAAAACAGGATGGGGCAAATTTATAAAGATTAGTGCTATCAACACAATTTTTATAACCCCATCCTTGCTGGAGCATGCACTTCATTTATGACAAGTTGTACGCCTCCTCATAAATAACATGCACCCTCTGCCAGACAATGCACTAAGAGGGCAGCACGGTGGCTCAGTGGTTAGCACTGCAGCCTTGCAGCGCTGGAGTCCTAGGTTTAAATCCTGCTAAGGACAACATCTGCAAGGAGTTTGTATGTTCTCCCCGTGTTTGCGTGGGTTTCCTCTGGGTACTCCGGTTTCACACACCAAAGACATACTGATAGGGAATGTAGATTGTGAGCCCTATATGGGACAGTGACTGAAATTATCTGTAAAGCGCTGTGGTATATGATGGCGCTATATAAGTAAGCATAATAAAATAAATAAGAGGGGAAATGTAGCCCATTTTCCAGATTTCTGGCATAAATGTTGACAAATCTGGTGGGGCTGATGCCCTGCCTCCTGCCAGCCCTCACCAAGTTTCCTTGTATAAGGTTTGAACGGTGTCCAAAGGGAAAGAAATTAGCGGTTTGCACAAAAAATTGCAACTTTTTATGCCTTGTATTGAAAATTGGCATACAGGCCAAAATAAATATGCACCAATATCTATCATTTATATTTCAACAGGACACAACAGCTAGCTCAAAAATCAGTCCACATTATCCTATGTAAAATATCTCCATATATACTAACCGCAGGTAGGAATGTAAAGACAAGTAGTAGCTTACATGAAAGTACATAAATCTGAACTATGTAATTATTATCTCTGAAATAACTTTCACTTATCCAACAAAGATTTAATAGGCATTGACAAACAGCTGCCAGCTTTGGGTTGGTGGCAATATAGCTGGCATTGCATTTCTCCATGCTCCAAGGCCAAAACAATAATATGCCTCGTCTGTCCTATCCCAAGCTGCTGCTCAGACACTTGCAAGTCACCCTTGACTACTACTCTGTGGAGTACAGTCAGGTTGGCGTTCCTCACAGCTTAGCGTCATCGCTGGGCAGTAAAGAACGGCCCCTCTGACAGTACAGAGCTATGGATGAGACTGTCAGGAACGCCCTTCTGACAGTAGACAGACTTCAGTAATGGCACCGATATCTCCAACCCTGGGGCACATAACGGTAAAACTGACAGGTGCGCTAATTCAGCTTTTTAGTGGTTTATAAAACTGCCTGTGCCTGAGGACATGAAAGGTCCTCTTTAAAGAGTACCTTTCATCAGATTGGGCACAGGCAGTTCTATATACTGCTGGAAAGCTGACAGTGCGCTGAATTCAGCGCACTGTTGGCTTTCCTGATCTGTGCCCCGGGTAAAGCGCTATCGGTGCCAGTACCGTAGCGCTTTACAGTCAGAAGGGCGTTTCTGACACTTAGCCAGGGACGCCCTTCTCCACAGCAGCGCCTATCACGCTGTACTGTGGAGCGGGGAGGAACGCCTCCTCCCCTCCTGATAATACTCGTCTATGGACGAGCACTTTGAGCAGAGGGAGGGGGCGTTCCTCCCCGCTCACACTGTACAGCACGATAGGCGCTGCTGGGCAGAAGGGCGTCCCTGGCTAACTGTCAGAAACGCCCTTCTGACTGTAAAGCGCTATGGTACTGGCACCGATAGCGCTTTACCCGGGGCACAGATCGGGAAAGCCGACAGTGCGCTGAATTCAGCGCACTGTAAGCTTTCCAGCAGTATATGAAACTGCCTGTGCCCAATCTGATGAAAGATCCTCTATAAAGCTGCTCACAGCAAAGAAGGACATATGGACACTCTCTCCTCACTGAAGCTCTCTTTAGAAAGGTATATGTGGAAGACACAATTAATACGGCAGATGGAATACTCCATTGACTGTGTATAAAAAGCAACAATAGATTATAAGGCTCATCTTGCATGACTATGGCGTGAGGCAGCAAACAGCTCGCTTCTGCTGTTGAAGTGAATGTACTGACCATCACCGGAAAAACGACACTCCATCTCTCAAGTGTCTCTAAGGAGTGTTAGTTCTGGCTCTACTCCTCAAGCTCTCTAACAAACTTCCAAGCCTGATACATTCTAAGCTAACCTTCTCACATATAAGCAACTCCACTTTCAAGTTGAGGCCCCACAGTGTGGAAACAAGGTTTCTTTTATTGCAGTTTGCAGAATTTTTAAGGATTTGCGACTGAGGATGGTTGCAGATCAGTGTTTCTTCTTTTTTTGTATATTTTTTCTTCAATGTAAATTGTGAGTCCATATAGCCCATATAGGGCTCACAGTCTACATTTTTCCCTATCAATATGCAGGATTTGAACCCAGAACTCCAGTGCTGCAAGGCTGCAGTGCTAACCATTGAGCCACTGTGCTGCCCCCTCCTGGATCAGTGTTTGCATGAGGCCTTAGAAAACAAGATACTGGAAGAAAATAACACTGCACTAAGAACAGCACAGGATTGAAACAAGTGCCTGAAGCACAGTGTATATATAGAATTGCTGGATTGAGGGAATTGGTGGGGAACGGGCCGAGGAAGGCGAAAAAAAAATAAAAAAAATACTCACCTGTTCCTGTAGGAAGTTTCAGTCAATTTCAACAACTTCTTGGTACATTACTTTTTTTGTCATTGAGCATATTTACTAATAAACATATGAAAAGGATGTCAGGTGCTCATTACAGTTAAGGGCAGGTTCACACCTGCGCTCGGTCTCCGCTTTCAGGTTTCTGTCTTCTGCTTGAGAAACTGGGCAGGAGATGGAAACCGGCAGACCGTTTTCAAACTCATTCACTTGAATGGGTATGCAAATTAACCGCCCATGAGTGTCTTCTGCCCTCCGCGGCGAAACCGTTTTTAAACCGGACACAAAGTTGGACATGAAGGACTTTGTGTCCATGTAAAAAAAAAAAAAAAAAAAAAAAAAACGGTTTCACTGCGGAGACCAGAAGACGCTCACAGGCGGACACTGAATTCCGGATTTCCGTCTCCTGTCAGCAGAAGACGGAAACCCACAAAGCGGAGAACGGGCGCAGATGTGAACCCACCCTAAGGACCGTCAACACTGTACTGTTTTACAGTGCCAGCTGCATTTTCAAAAACCCTTTGTGTTTTTGAAAAATTAGGAATTCTAATTTTAACTGCACAATTGCAAAAAATTATTTTATACATTTATTAGGGGAAGGAAAAACTGAGCAAAAAAATAAAGCAAAAACTAAATGGGAAAAAAAGCTAAAAAAAATGCTTTTTCTCTGTCTCTGAATGCTTTGCGTCTCTATAGCTATTAAAATTCACACTCGGCTTATACAGCTTATAAAAATAGGACGTGCCCTTGTAAGTTTATTTTCGGTCTATCATTACACTGAAATGAAACAGCTTTAGAGATGAGCGAACACTAAAATGTTCGAGGTTCGAAATTCGATTCGAACAGCCGCTCAATGTTCGTGTGTTCGAACGGGTTTCGAACCCCATTATAGTCTATGGGGAACAGATACTCGTTAAGGGGGAAACCCAAATCCGTGTCTGGAGGGTCACCAAGTCCACTATGACACCCCAGGAAATCATGCCAACACCTCTGGAATGACACTGGGACAGCAGGGGAAGCATGTCTGGGGGCATCTAACACACCAAAGACCCTCTATTACCCCAACATCACAGCCTAACAACTACACACTTTACACACTCAATACCACCTCTCTGACAGTAGGAAAACACCTTGAAACATGTGTATTTGGCACTTGCAGTGAGGAGAGCTTGTCACCAGCAGTGAATTTGGCCCTTGTAGTAAGTTGAGGTTGGCACCAACATTTGTTTTGAAAATCAGGGTGGATTGAGCCTCTAACCAGCAGAGTTTGGGCAAATTCATGGTGGAGGGAGCCTCTAAAAACCCCAGTTTGGACCAATTCATGGTGGAGGGAGCCTCTAACCAGCCCAGTTTGGGCAAATTCATGGTGGAGGGAGCCTCTAAAAAACCCAGTTTGGACCAATTCATGGTGGAGGGAGCCTCTAACCAGCCCAGTTTGGGCAAATTCATGGTGGAGGGAGCCTCTAACCAGCCCAGTTTGGACCAATTAATGGTGGAGGGAGCCTCTAACCAGCCCAGTTTGGACCAATTAATGGTGGAGGGAGCCTCTAAAAAACCCAGTTTGGACCAATTCATGGTGGAGGGAGCCTCTAAACAGCCCAGTTTGGGCAAATTCATGGTGGAGGGAGCCTCTAAAAAACCCAGTTTGGACCAATTCATGGTGGAGGGAGCCTCTAACCAGCCCAGTTTGGACCAATTAATGGTGGAGGGAGCCTCTAAACAGCCAAGTTTGGACCAATTCATGGTGGAGGGAGCCTCTAAAAAACCCAGTTTGGACCAATTCATGGTGGAGGGAGCCTCTAAACAGCCCAGTTTGGGCAAATTCATGGTGGAGGGAGCCTCTAAAAAACCCAGTTTGGACCAATTCATGGTGGAGGGAGCCTCTAACCAGCCCAGTTTGGACCAATTAATGGTGGAGGGAGCCTCTAAACAGCCAAGTTTGGACCAATTCATGGTGGAGGGAGCCTCTAAAAACCCCAGTTTGGACCAATTCATGGTGGAGGGAGCCTCTAACCAGCCCAGTTTGGACCAATTAATGGTGGAGGGAGCCTCTAACCACCCCAGTTTGGACCAATTCATGGTGGAGGGAGCCTCTAACCAGCCCAGTTTGGGCAAATTCATGGTGGAGGGAGCCTCTAAACAGCCCAGTTTGGGCAAATTCATGGTGGAGGGAGCCTCTAACCAGCCCAGTTTGGACCAATTAATGGTGGAGGGAGCCTCTAACCAGCCCAGTTTGGACCAATTAATGGTGGAGGGAGCCTCTAACCACCCCAGTTTGGACCAATTCATGGTGGAGGGAGCCTCTAAACAGCCAAGTTTGGACCAATTCATGGTGGAGGGAGCCTCTAAAACCCCCAGTTTGGACCAATTCATGGTGGAGGGAGCCTCTAACCAGCCCAGTTTGGGCAAATTCATGGTGGAGGGAGCCTCTAAACAGCCCAGTTTGGGCAAATTCATGGTGGAGGGAGCCTCTAACCAGCCCAGTTTGGACCAATTAATGGTGGAGGGAGCCTCTAACCAGCCCAGTTTGGACCAATTAATGGTGGAGGGAGCCTCTAACCACCCCAGTTTGGACCAATTCATGGTGGAGGGAGCCTCTAAAAACCCCAGTTTGGACCAATTCATGGTGGAGGGAGCCTCTAACCAGCCCAGTTTGGGCAAATTCATGGTGGAGGGAGCCTCTAAACAGCCCAGTTTGGGCAAATTCATGGTGGAGGGAGCCTCTAACCAGCCCAGTTTGGACCAATTAATGGTGGAGGGAGCCTCTAACCAGCCCAGTTTGGACCAATTAATGGTGGAGGGAGCCTCTAACCACCCCAGTTTGGACCAATTCATGGTGGAGGGAGCCTCTAAACAGCCAAGTTTGGACCAATTCATGGTGGAGGGAGCCTCTAAAAACCCCAGTTTGGACCAATTCATGGTGGAGGGAGCCTCTAACCAGCCCAGTTTGGGCAAATTCATGGTGGAGGGAGCCTCTAAACAGCCCAGTTTGGGCAAATTCATGGTGGAGGGAGCCTCTAACCAGCCCAGTTTGGACCAATTAATGGTGGAGGGAGCCTCTAACCAGCCCAGTTTGGACCAATTAATGGTGGAGGGAGCCTCTAACCACCCCAGTTTGGACCAATTCATGGTGGAGGGAGCCTCTAAAAACCCCAGTTTGGACCAATTCATGGTGGAGGGAGCCTCTAACCAGCCCAGTTTGGGCAAATTCATGGTGGAGGGAGCCTCTAAACAGCCCAGTTTGGGCAAATTCATGGTGGAGGGAGCCTCTAACCAGCCCAGTTTGGACCAATTAATGGTGGAGGGAGCCTCTAACCAGCCCAGTTTGGACCAATTAATGGTGGAGGGAGCCTCTAACCACCCCAGTTTGGACCAATTCATGGTGGAGGGAGCCTCTAAACAGCCAAGTTTGGACCAATTCATGGTGGAGGGAGCCTCTAAAAACCCCAGTTTGGACCAATTCATGGTGGAGGGAGCCTCTAACCAGCCCAGTTTGGGCAAATTCATGGTGGAGGGAGCCTCTAAACAGCCCAGTTTGGGCAAATTCATGGTGGAGGGAGCCTCTAACCAGCCCAGTTTGGACCAATTAATGGTGGAGGGAGCCTCTAACCAGCCCAGTTTGGACCAATTAATGGTGGAGGGAGCCTCTAAAAACCCCAGTTTGGACCAATTCATGGTGGAGGGAGCCTCTAACCAGCCCAGTTTGGGCAAATTCATGGTGGAGGGAGCCTCTAAACAGCCCAGTTTGGGCAAATTCATGGTGGAGGGAGCCTCTAACCAGCCCAGTTTGGACCAATTAATGGTGGAGGGAGCCTCTAACCAGCCCAGTTTGGACCAATTAATGGTGGAGGGAGCCTCTAACCAGCCCAGTTTGGACCAATTAATGGTGGAGGGAGCCTCTAACCACCCCAGTTTGGACAAATTCATGGTGGAGGGAGCCTCTAAAAAACCCAGTTTGGACCAATTCATGGTGGAGGGAGCCTCTAAACAGCCCAGTTTGGGCAAATTCATGGTGGAGGGAGCCTCTAAACAGCCCAGTTTGGGCAAATTCATGGTGGAGGGAGCCTCTAACCAGCCCAGTTTGGACCAATTAATGGTGGAGGGAGCCTCTAACCAGCCCAGTTTGGACCAATTCATGGTGGAGGGAGCCTCTAAACAGCCCAGTTTGGGCAAATTCATGGTGGAAGGAGCCTCTAACCAGCAGAGTTGTGGGAAAGCAGGGTGGAGGGAGCCTCTAACCAGCAGAGTTGGTGGAAATCAGGGTGGAGGGAGCCTCTAACCAGCAGAGTTGGGGGAAATCATGTTGGAGGGAGCCTAGTATTAGCAGAATTGTGCAACGCTTATGGTGGATGAGTATGAGGATGCGGAGGAATTGGAGAGGTTGAGTACAGACATGGAGTTTCATGTTGGGGTGCTTTACACAGGTGGGCACAAAAATGAAGGCTCTATCCAGTGGTGGTTCATTTTTATCAAAGTGAGCCGGTCGGCACTCTCAGCTGACAGACGGGTGCGCTTGTCAGTGATGATGCCACCGGCTGCACTGAACACCCTCTCAGATAGGACGCTGGCGGCAGGACAGGACAGCACCTCCAAGGCATATAGGGCAAGTTCAAGCCACAGGTCCAACTTCGACACCCAATACGTGTAGGGCGCAGAGGGGTCGGAGAGGACAGGGCTGTGGTCGGAAAGGTATTCCCGCAACATGCGCCTATACTTCTCACGCCTGGTGACACTAGGACCCTCCGTGGCGGCACTTTGGCGAGGGGGTGCCATCAAGGTGTCCCAGACCTTAGACAGTGTGCCCCTCGTTTGTGTGGACCGGTGAGAACTTGGTTGCCTACTGGAGGAACTGCCCTCCCTGCCGCCACTGTCACATGCTGGAAACATCTCCATCATATTCTGCACCAATTGCCTGTGGCAAGCATTGATGCGATTGGCCCTCCCCTCTACCGGAATAAAAGACGAGATGTTGTTTTTATACCGGGGGTCAAGGATAGCAAAGATCCAGTACTGGTTGTCCTCCATGATTTTGACAATACGCTTGTCGGTTGTAAAGCACCCCAACATGAACTCAGCCATGTCTGCCACAGTGTTAGTTGGCATGACTCCTCTGGCCCCACCGGAAAGTTCAATCTCCATTTCCTCCTCATCCTCCATGTCTACCCATCCGCGCTGCAACAATGGGACGATTCGAAGTTGCCCGGAAGCCTCCTGTATCACCATCACATCATCGGACAACTCTTCTTCCTCCTCCTCCTCCTCCTCCTCCATTAAACGCAGTGAAGCGGACAGATGTGTGGACCTACTCTCCAGCTGTGACGGATCGGATGCTATCCCTAACTCCTCTGTGTGATCTGAGTTATCCCTGATGTCAATCAGGGATTCTCTCAGAACACACAAGAGCGGGATTGTAAGGCTCACCATCGCATCCTCAGAGCTCACCCTCCTTGTGGACTCCTCAAAGACCCGTAGGATGTCACAAAGGTCTCTCATCCATGGCCACTCATGGATGTGAAACTGAGGCAGCTGACTTTGTGGCACCCTAGGGTTTTGTAGCTGGTATTCCATCAAAGGTCTCTGCTGCTCAACCACTCTATTCAACATCTGAAACGTTGAGTTCCAGCGTGTGGGGACGTCGCACAAAAGCCGGTGTTGTGGCACATGCAGGCGTTGCTGGAGAGATTTTAAGCTAGCAGCGGCTACTGTCGACTTGCGAAAGTGGGCGCACATGCGCCGCACTTTCACCAGTAGCTCTGGAACATTGGGGTAGCTCTTTAGGAAACGTTGCACCACTAGGTTGAAGACGTGGGCCAGGCATGGAACATGTTGGAGTCCGGCAAGCTCCAGAGCTGCTACCAGGTTCCGGCCGTTATCACAAACGACCATGCCTGGGCCCAGGTGCAGCGGCTCAAACCATATTGCCGTCTCATCGAGGAGGGCATCCCTCACCTCGGAGGCAGTGTGCTGTCTGTCCCCCAAGCTGATCAGCTTCAGCACAGCCTGCTGACGTCTACCAACGCCAGTGCTGCAACGTTTCCAACTCGTAGCTGGGGTCAATCTAACAGCGGAGGAGGAGGCGGTGGCGGAGGAGGAGGCGGTGGCGGAGGAGGAGGCGGTAGAGGAGGAGGAGGAGGGGGGTGTTCTTCTCGTGTCCCTGCCAGGAATGTTAGGCGGGGAGACGAGGTACACCGGGCCAGTTTGGGAAGCAGTCCCAGCCTCAACTACATTCACCCAGTGTGCCGTCAGTGAAATGTAGCGTCCCTGTCCGCATGCACTTGTCCACGCGTCGGTGGTCAAGTGGACCTTTGTGCAAAGCGCGGAACTAAGGGCCCGCCTGATGTTGAGTGACACGTGCTGGTGCAAGGCGGGGACGGCACACCGGGAGAAGTAGTGACGGCTAGGGACGGCATAGCGAGGTGCCGCAGTTGCCATCAGGTCCAGGAAGGCGGGAGTTTCAACAAGCCGGAACGCCAACATCTCCTGGGCCAGCAGTTTAGCGATGTTGGCGTTCAAGGCTTGCGCGTGTGGGTGGTTAGCAGTGTATTTCTGCCGCCGCTCCAATGTCTGAGAGATGGTGGGTTGTTGTAAAGAAACGCCTGATGGTGCCTTTGATGGTGCAGGAGAAGGAGATAAGACAGGACCAGGGGAGGATGAGGTAGAAGTCAACAAAGTGGCGGAGGCAGATGAAGTGGTGTCCTGGCTCGTCCTCTGGAGTGCATCGCCAGCACAGTCAGCAGTGGCAGTGGCAGAGGCAGAGGCAGAGGCAGTGGCAGTGGCGTGAACGGCAGGCGGCCTTTGTCCTGCCGTTGCTGCCTGCCACTGATTCCAGTGCTTGGATTCCAAATGACGGCGCATTGAAGTGGTGGACAGGTTGCTCTTCTCAGAGCCCCTAATCAATTTCGAGAGGCAAATTGTGCAGACAACACTATATCTGTCCTCGGCGCATTCCTTGAAAAAACTCCACACCTTCGAGAAACGTGCCCTCGAGGTGGGAGTTTTTCGGGGCTGGGTACGAACTGGAACATCTTGGGAGATTCCGGGTGTGGCCTGGCTTCGCCTAAGCTGCTGACCTCTGCCTCTGCCTCTAGCTACCCTTTTTGGTGCTGCACCTGCCTCAACATCCACACTACTTTCCCCGCTTGACATCCCCCCTGTCCAGGTCGGGTCAGTGTCCTCATCATCCACCACTTCCTCTTCCAACTCCTGTCTCATCTCCTCCTCCCGCACAATGCGCCAGTCAACTGGATGCCCTGACGGCAACTGCGTCACATCATCGTCGATGAGGGTGGGTTGCTGGTCATCCACCACCAAATCGAACGGAGATGGAGGAGACTCTAGTGTTTGAGCATCTGGACACAGATGCTCCTCTGTTAGGTTCGTGGAATCGTGACGTGGAGAGGCAGGTTGAGGGACAATGAAAGGAGCGGAGAACAGCTCTGGGGAGCAGGGACAGTTTGGGTTATTGTTCTGTAAAGCTTCGGAATTTTGGGAGGAAGGAAGACAAGACTGTTGGGTAATAGGAGGAGAGGAGGCAGAGTCTGACTGGCTGCTGGACAATGTGCTGTAAGCGTTCTCTGACAGCCATTGCAAGACCTGTTCCTGGTTCTCGGGCCTACTAAGGTTTGTACCCTGCAGTTTAGTTAATGTGGCAAGCAACCCTGGCACTGTGGAGTGGCGCAATGCTTGCTGCCCCACAGGAGTAGGCACGGGACGCCCTGTGGCTTCACTGCTACCTTGCTCCCCAGAACCATTCCCCCGACCTCGCCCACGGCCTCGTCCACGTCCCTTTCCGGGAGCCTTGCGCATTTTGAATTCCTAGTTAGAAATTGGCACTGTATACCAGTAGTAAAAATTGTGGGTGCACGTAACCCCAATATATTCTTTGAATTCCCAGTCAGACACTGGCACTATATGGCAGTAGCAAGAAATGAGGGTATTTGTATTCCCAATATACTCTTTGAATTCCCAGTCAGACAATGGCACTGTATACCAGTAGTAAAAATTGTGGGTGCACGTAACCCCAATATATTCTTTGAATTACCAGTCAGAAACTGGCACTATATGGCAGTAGCAAGAAATGAGGGTATTTGTATTCCCAATATATTCTTTGAATTCCCAGTCAGACAATGGCACTGTATACCAGTAGTAAAAATTGAGGGTGCACGTAACCCCAATATATTCTTTGAATTACCAGTCAGAAACTGGCACTATATGGCAGTAGCAAGAAATGAGGGTATTTATAACCCCAATATATTCTTTGAATTCCCAGTCAGACAATGGCACTGTATACCAGTAGTAAAAATTGTGGGTGCACGTAACCCCAATATATTCTTTGAATTCCCAGTCAGACACTGGCACTATATGGCAGTAGCAAGAAATGAGGGTATTTGTATTCCCAATATACTCTTTGAATTCCCAGTCAGACAATGGCACTGTATACCAGTAGTAAAAATTGTGGGTGCACGTAACCCCAATATATTCTTTGAATTACCAGTCAGAAACTGGCACTATATGGCAGTAGCAAGAAATGAGGGTATTTATAACCCCAATATATTCTTTGAATTCCCAGTCAGACAATGGCACTGTATACCAGTAGTAAAAATTGTGGGTGCACGTAACCCCAATATATTCTTTGAATTCCCAGTCAGACACTGGCACTATATGGCAGTAGCAAGAAATGAGGGTATTTGTATTCCCAATATATTCTTTGAATTCCCAGTCAGACAATGGCACTGTATACCAGTAGTAAAAATTGTGGGTGCACGTAACCCCAATATATTCTTTGAATTACCAGTCAGAAACTGGCACTATATGGCAGTAGCAAGAAATGAGGGTATTTGTATTCCCAATATATTCTTTGAATTCCCAGTCAGACAATGGCACTGTATACCAGTAGTAAAAATTGTGGGTGCACGTAACCCCAATATATTCTTTGAATTACCAGTCAGACACTGGCACTATATGGCAGTAGCAAGAAATGAGGGTATTTGTATTCCCAATATATTCTTTGAATTCCCAGTCAGACAATGGCACTGTATACCAGTAGTAAAAATTGTGGGTGCACGTAACCCCAATATATTCTTTGAATTCCCAGTCAGACACTGGCACTATATGGCAGTAGCAAGAAATGAGGGTATTTGTATTCCCAATATATTCTTTGAATTCCCAGTCAGACAATGGCACTGTATACCAGTAGTAAAAATTGTGGGTGCACGTAACCCCAATATATTCTTTGAATTACCAGTCAGAAACTGGCACTATATGGCAGTAGCAAGAAATGAGGGTATTTGTATTCCCAATATATTCTTTGAATTCCCAGTCAGACAATGGCACTGTATACCAGTAGTAAAAATTGTGGGTGCACGTAACCCCAATATATTCTTTGAATTACCAGTCAGACACTGGCACTATATGGCAGTAGCAAGAAATGAGGGTATTTGTATTCCCAATATATTCTTTGAATTCCCAGTCAGACAATGGCACTGTATACCAGTAGTAAAAATTGTGGGTGCACGTAACCCCAATATATTCTTTGAATTCCCAGTCAGACAATGGCACTGTATACCAGTAGTAAAAATTGTGGGTGCACGTAACCCCAATATATTCTTTGAATTACCAGTCAGAAACTGGCACTATATGGCAGTAGCAAGAAATGAGGGTATTTATAACCCCAATATATTCTTTGAATTCCCAGTCAGACAATGGCACTGTATACCAGTAGTAAAAATTGTGGGTGCACGTAACCCCAATATATTCTTTGAATTACCAGTCAGAAACTGGCACTATATGGCAGTAGCAAGAAATGAGGGTATTTATAACCCCAATATATTCTTTGAATTCCCAGTCAGACAATGGCACTGTATACCAGTAGTAAAAATTGTGGGTGCACGTAACCCCAATATATTCTTTGAATTACCAGTCAGAAACTGGCACTATATGGCAGTAGCAAGAAATGAGGGTATTTGTATTCCCAATATACTCTTTGAATTCCCAGTCAGACAATGGCACTGTATACCAGTAGTAAAAATTGTGGGTGCACGTAACCCCAATATATTCTTTGAATTCCCAGTCAGAAACTGGCACTATATGGCAGTAGCAAGAAATGAGGGTATTTGTATTCCCAATATATTCTTTGAATTCCCAGTCAGACAATGGCACTGTATACCAGTAGTAAAAATTGTGGGTGCACGTAACCCCAATATATTCTTTGAATTCCCAGTCAGAAACTGGCACTATATGGCAGTAGCAAGAAATGAGGGTATTTGTATTCCCAATATATTCTTTGAATTCCCAGTCAGACAATGGCACTGTATACCAGTAGTAAAAATTGTGGGTGCACGTAACCCCAATATATTCTTTGAATTACCAGTCAGAAACTGGCACTATATGGCAGTAGCAAGAAATGAGGGTATTTATAACCCCAATATATTCTTTGAATTCCCAGTCAGACAATGGCACTGTATACCAGTAGTAAAAATTGTGGGTGCACGTAACCCCAATATATTCTTTGAATTACCAGTCAGAAACTGGCACTATATGGCAGTAGCAAGAAATGAGGGTATTTATAACCCCAATATATTCTTTGAATTCCCAGTCAGACAATGGCACTGTATACCAGTAGTAAAAATTGTGGGTGCACGTAACCCCAATATATTCTTTGAATTACCAGTCAGAAACTGGCACTATATGGCAGTAGCAAGAAATGAGGGTATTTGTATTCCCAATATACTCTTTGAATTCCCAGTCAGACAATGGCACTGTATACCAGTAGTAAAAATTGTGGGTGCACGTAACCCCAATATATTCTTTGAATTCCCAGTCAGAAACTGGCACTATATGGCAGTAGCAAGAAATGAGGGTATTTGTATTCCCAATATATTCTTTGAATTCCCAGTCAGACAATGGCACTGTATACCAGTAGTAAAAATTGTGGGTGCACGTAACCCCAATATATTCTTTGAATTCCCAGTCAGAAACTGGCACTATATGGCAGTAGCAAGAAATGAGGGTATTTGTATTCCCAATATATTCTTTGAATTCCCAGTCAGACAATGGCACTGTATACCAGTAGTAAAAATTGTGGGTGCACGTAACCCCAATATATTCTTTGAATTACCAGTCAGAAACTGGCACTATATGGCAGTAGCAAGAAATGAGGGTATTTATAACCCCAATATATTCTTTGAATTCCCAGTCAGACAATGGCACTGTATACCAGTAGTAAAAATTGTGGGTGCACGTAACCCCAATATATTCTTTGAATTACCAGTCAGAAACTGGCACTATATGGCAGTAGCAAGAAATGAGGGTATTTATAACCCCAATATATTCTTTGAATTCCCAGTCAGACAATGGCACTGTATACCAGTAGTAAAAATTGTGGGTGCACGTAACCCCAATATATTCTTTGAATTACCAGTCAGAAACTGGCACTATATGGCAGTAGCAAGAAATGAGGGTATTTGTATTCCCAATATACTCTTTGAATTCCCAGTCAGACAATGGCACTGTATACCAGTAGTAAAAATTGTGGGTGCACGTAACCCCAATATATTCTTTGAATTCCCAGTCAGAAACTGGCACTATATGGCAGTAGCAAGAAATGAGGGTATTTGTATTCCCAATATATTCTTTGAATTCCCAGTCAGACAATGGCACTGTATACCAGTAGTAAAAATTGTGGGTGCACGTAACCCCAATATATTCTTTGAATTACCAGTCAGAAACTGGCACTATATGGCAGTAGCAAGAAATGAGGGTATTTATAACCCCAATATATTCTTTGAATTCCCAGTCAGACAATGGCACTGTATACCAGTAGTAAAAATTGTGGGTGCACGTAACCCCAATATATTCTTTGAATTCCCAGTCAGAAACTGGCACTATATGGCAGTAGCAAGAAATGAGGGTATTTGTATTCCCAATATATTCTTTGAATTCCCAGTCAGACAATGGCACTGTATACCAGTAGTAAAAATTGTGGGTGCACGTAACCCCAATATATTCTTTGAATTCCCAGTCAGAAACTGGCACTATATGGCAGTAGCAAGAAATGAGGGTATTTATAACCCCAATATATTCTTTGAATTCCCAGTCAGACAATGGCACTGTATACCAGTAGTAAAAATTGTGGGTGCACGTAACCCCAATATATTCTTTGAATTACCAGTCAGAAACTGGCACTATATGGCAGTAGCAAGAAATGAGGGTATTTATAACCCCAATATATTCTTTGAATTCCCAGTCAGACAATGGCACTGTATACCAGTAGTAAAAATTGTGGGTGCACGTAACCCCAATATATTCTTTGAATTACCAGTCAGAAACTGGCACTATATGGCAGTAGCAAGAAATGAGGGTATTTGTATTCCCAATATACTCTTTGAATTCCCAGTCAGACAATGGCACTGTATACCAGTAGTAAAAATTGTGGGTGCACGTAACCCCAATATATTCTTTGAATTCCAAGTCAGAAACTGGCACTATATGGCAGTAGCAAGAAATGAGGGTATTTGTATTCCCAATATATTCTTTGAATTCCCAGTCAGACAATGGCACTGTATACCAGTAGTAAAAATTGTGGGTGCACGTAACCCCAATATATTCTTTGAATTACCAGTCAGACACTGGCACTATATGGCAGTAGCAAGAAATGAGGGTATTTGTATTCCCAATATATTCTTTGAATTCCCAGTCAGACAATGGCACTGTATACCAGTAGTAAAAATTGTGGGTGCACGTAACCCCAATATATTCTTTGAATTACCAGTCAGAAACTGGCACTATATGGCAGTAGCAAGAAATGAGGGTATTTGTATTCCCAATATATTCTTTGAATTCCCAGTCAGACAATGGCACTGTATACCAGTAGTAAAAATTGTGGGTGTATATAGCCCCAATTCTATTGCTAGGGGACTTGCAGGGTATTTCTGGGGTGAAGGTGGGGGGGCACACCGTTGGAACGGGTATCGGGGTATATATCGGGTATACGGGAATACACTGACAGTGTATTCCATTCAGGATCCTGGGAAAGCTGGGTTGCGGCGATTGAGCCCGTCAGTGCCACGTTACACTGACAAGCTTCTCCCTGGAATTTAGCTCTTACAAGAGCTGTTGGTTGTCTTCTCCTTCCTATCCTAGCCTGTCCCTGCCTACCCAGAATCTAAGCCCTAGCTAGCTGGACGGAAACCTCCGTCCTCGGTGAATTGCAAGCTCAGAATGACGCGAAGCTGGGCGTCGCTGTTCTTTTAAATTAGAGGTCACATGTTTTCGGCAGCCAATGGGTTTTGCCTACTTTTTTCAACGTCACCGGTGTCGTAGTTCCTGTCCCACCTACCCTGCGCTGTTATTGGAGCAAAAAAGGCGCCAGGGAAGGTGGGAGGGGAATCGAGTAATGGCGCACTTTACCACGCGGTGTTCGATTCGATTCGAACATGCCGAACAGCCTAATATCCGATCGAACATGAGTTCGATAGAACACTGTTCGCTCATCTCTAAACAGCTTCCATAGTCAATGTTACAATCACACACAATCCGAGTAATGTAATACCATTTCATGTGACCTAAGTGGAAGTATCAATGCATTTACTATTAGAAAATAAGAGGCGCCAAAACTCCCATACAAGACGACCAGTCATGTCTGCTACATATTTAATAGGTGTCTAATTGTGCGCTTTTATTAGAACGTAAAGTTGACCCAGTTATGACACAGTGGTTTGTAATGTTCAATGTCATAATGTAAGTAAATATAAGCAGACATCACAGTTTTGGCAACTCAGTAGAATCCAGAACTATAACTTTTACACCATTTTTTAGTTGGCTTAATTCTTGACAAAATTGTGGCCCAAAAATTTGCCGCACGAGCTGAAATTGTGATACAACTTATAAAATTGTGCCACAATGTCTGACTTAGAATATGAAGCCTCGCCCCCATGTTATATTAAGCACACAAACTGTTATGAAGTGTCAAATATAAACACATAGAATATTAGGTGTAATGCATGGACAGCAGTTTTTTGGGACAAATTACGCCACAATTCTGGTGTAAATTGCTTTAGGTGACATTTTGGATACAGAAACTGCAGCAAAATAGGGCAGGATGATTTTTTTGCAGCATGCTAACAAAAGAAACAGCTGTCACTGACTTCCATTGAAAGCTTTAGGCTCTGTACCCACGGAGCAACGCGACGCTCATTTAGACACGTAAACACGTGTTAGGGCGAGGCGCTTCAAAACAGATCCCATTCACTTCAATGGGTGCTGACTTACGCACGCTACGCATTGAAATCAATGGGAGGCTTTATAAGCCGGCACCCATTGAAGTCAATGGATTCTGTTTTGAAGCGCCTTGCTCTGACACGTGTTTACGTGTCTAAATGAGCAGCGCATTACTCCGTGGGAACGGGGCCTTAGCGTGAGCAAGTGTTTTTGGGGGGGAAAGGAAACACATCAAATCCTGCATGTGTGCACATACCCTTAGGCTGGTTTCACACAACATTTAGATAAAACAATTGTAGGCTCTTTGTGGTGTGTGTTTCATGGTGTGTTTTGTATGCTGTATTCCTTGTAATTTCCCCTCCATATTTTTATTTTTGTATTTTTCTTCCCAATATTTTGAAAGCCGTATTTTTTTTATTTTTCTGTTGACATAGCAGCATAAATGTTTATGGTACCACTCAATTCTCCATTTAATGGAAAACAAGACGATTTGTTAGGTGGAAAGGAAAGAATGCAGTTTTCCCATTGTTGTTTTGGGTCTTGTTTTTACAGTGTTCACTATGTATACGCATAACAAGTGGCTTTTAGACTGAGGCCCCACATTGCAGAAACACAGGAGTTTTTTTGTTGCAGACTTTGCTGCATTTTTTAGCGTTAAAGCTAAGAATGGCTACAAAAGTAATGGAAAATATATAGGAAATACTTAGATTTCTACCTTCAGCTCAAATCAACTGCTGGCTTTGGTTAAAAAAAACTGCAGTAAAATCTGCAACAAAATCTCTGTTTCAGCAAAGTGGGGCCTCAACCTTATTCTTTGGGTCAGAGTGTCTAATAGTGCGATTATTGTGATTGGTTGGTTCCCATCATTCAAACCTTAACCTATGAGCGTATTATCCCCTATTTGTGGCTAGGGGATAATATTAAAACTTGGTCCAACCCCTCTAAAGCATAACTCCAATTATAAACACCTTTTTACAAATGAATAGTACAGGGTAATATATGAAAAGTTGTAAGTAATAAGAATATATCTTATTAAAGAATTAGGTTTTTCTCTCCACTTTTTAGACAGAGTTACTTTCTGAACACTCGTCTATGAAGAGGGGAGGGGAAAACAAATTCTAGAAAATACACTCAAATAATTGTTGCTCATAGACTCTGCTACTCTGTGCTTATTTGACGCTGCTAGGTTGAAGTTAAGAGGCTAGTGGTGAACAGAATGAGACAATAAATCAATTAGACAAAACAACAACAAGTAGCTCAACCAACTATAGAGAAAATATCCAATCTGGTATGCAGAGCATGAACAATGGGCTGCACGGAGAAAATCGCTCTGGACTGCTAAGGACCTTGATACAATGGCAAAAAAATAAAATAAAAAAAACTCTAGCATGCCATATATAAAAAATATAACTTTTACTTTGTCAGATTAAAAAAGCATCCAATTCAAGAGGATCCAAGACATAATAGAATCTTAAGCTTTACATTTGATTGTATCATGTCTTGAATCATCGTCAATTGGATGTTTTTTTAGTCTGATGAAGTAAAAGATACATTTTATATATATATGGCATGCTGGAATTTTTTTATTTTATTTTATTTTTTGCAATAAATCAGTTACTTAGAAGCAGCCCCTATTACACCCCTCCCTACTATATAGAGTTGTATGTGTAGTTAAATACTGAGAGAAATGTAAATGATGTACACAAACAGTCAGATTGAAAATAAGGAACAGGAGAACAGCTTAATATCTGGTGAAGGTAATAGATATCCTTAATAAGATATATTACAAAGTTATTTATATTCACCTGTACTATTCATTTAAGAATACTTGTTTATAACTGGAGGTATGCTTTAAGGGATCTAGGTAGAAACCAGCTAATAACCAGGGCACTTGTTATAAGAAGAGGGTAGTTTTCCAAAGAAAATAACCTCTGCATCTACTATTTCTGTGAAGGATTACTTTCATATTACCATGTTGTCCTTATGTAAATGGGTTCAAAATCTAAAGTCATTTTGAAGTGCATGCAGTATGTTGATGCAAGTTAGAAATCAAGGGGATCACAATTGTACAGAGGTGATGTGAATATGCAGCCACAGACTGGCCATGCAGCTATTGTACACATATGGAAGCCCAGGATATAGCCATACTATCACAACACTAGATGTACTTCTTGTTAAAATAGAAGACCACTTTAAGGGAGCGTTAACACTACCGTCGGTGTCCGACAGCTAGTGTCCGCTGCTAATGTCCGTGCAAAATCTTGTGCGGACATTAGCAGCGGACACTAGCTGTGTCTGTGACATTTTGCATTGATTTAAATGGACATCGGGTGCGTTCTTTTACTGTCCGTGGGTGTCCTTAAGTGTCCGTTCCCAAAGATGTCCGACTTTTCAAACGGACAGCAAAAACCTACATGTCGGCTAGTGTCGGCACAAGATTTTGCACGAACATTAGCAGCGGACACTAGTCGTCGGACACCGACGGTAGTGTGAAAGCCCTCTTACAGTATATCTGTCTGAACTTCATAATTGTCAAATCTGTGGTGATATTAACCTTTTCCCTGCTGAGGGTGTAGCTCTACATCCTCCCAGGGTGGCACTTCTCTAGCTGAGGACATAGCTACTACGTCCTTACTTCTAATGCCGATATCTCTGGACTCGTTTGGTTATGAAGATAATTTTAGATTCATTTTAAAGATGGGAATGTCATCTTTAAAGAGGACCTTTCATCAGATCAGGCACATGCAGTTTTATATACTGCTGGAAAGCTGACAGTGCGCTGAATTCAGCGCACTGTCGGCTTTCCCAATCTGTGCCCGGTATAAAGCGCTATTGGTCCCGGTACCGTAGCGATTTACAGTCAGAAGGGCGTTTCTGACAGTTAGCCAGGGACGCCCTTCTGCCCAGCAGCGCCTATCGTGCTGTACTGTGGAGCGGGGAGGAACGCCCCTCCCTCTGCTCACACAGCTCGTCCATAGACGAGTATTATCAGGAGGGGAGGGGGCGTTCCTCCCCATTCTTAGAGCACAGCGCGATAGGCGCTGCTGGGCAGAAGGACGTCCCTGGCTAAGTGTCAGAAACGCCCTTCTGACACTAAAGCGCTACGGTACTGGGACCAATAGCGCTTTACACCGGGCACAGATCGAGAAAGACGATAGTGCGCTGAATTCAGCGCACTGTCAGCTTTCCAGCAGTATATAGAACTGCCTGTGCCCGATCTGATGAAAGGTCCTCTTTAAAATGATTCCAAGGTCTTCATGTTAACCCTTACTGTGCCGAAGCGATGCACTGTTGAAAACGCTATTTGGGATTGAGATCCCATTGAACCGACAGCGGTTTTAACAGTGATTCACTCCATATCTGTAAGGGCTATTATGAAGAACTTGATATCATTTTAAAGATGAGATTCTCATCTTTAAAATGAATCTAAAATTATCTTCATAGCCCAAATGAGTCCTGAGATACAGGACTCTAAATTGTCCTGTCACCCCCCCCCCCCCCGTTTCGGGAAGCATTTTGTGAACTGTAGTAGAAGGAGAGGGGGGAGGAGGAGCCCTACAGGCTGCACAGAGGTGAAGAATCCTTGTCATCTCTCTGCATAACCCGACTAGCCTTACTAGAGGAGTATCCTTATGTAATACCCTCTGAACATAACCAGGAAGTTTATTGGCGCTGTGACCCAGACATTTACCATTGTCCAGGTCACAGTGCAAAAAAAAAGTTGCGCAAACACACAACATATACACAAAGTCTTGGATAAAGTTTACATTTCACCCAATCCCTGTCCTGTCCATACCTGAGCTTTCTACAGTAAAATACGTCTCTAGCGATATCCGTTACACGCTAAAATAATAGTAATAACAATTATCACTATCGCTATATATGAACTTCTCACATATTGCAGTTTTTTTGGACAGTACATTTTGTTTGCAGAAAGGGATTGCTTGAGCCGCACTTTAGTGGCAAATTTGAGTTTTTGTGCAGTTTTCACTTGTAATCTTTGCCGCAAAGTTGCATGAAGGTGGTTGTATATATGAATTATTAAATTGTGTTTTTATATACGGTATGCTGTGCAATCTCAAAAAAGTTAGTTTTTGGTGTCACAGTCACAGTTTGCTAGGTGCAGTATACAGTAGATTTCTAACATATTAGTGAATAACAGCAAAATCCTGCTTGTCTTCTGTATCAGTATTTTTGGGAGTCCAAGGTCTTGTTGTAGTTGATGTTTATATATATATATATATATATATATATATATATATATATATATATATATATACACATTGTCTACACTTTAAGCTGTTAATTTTAAATTTATTTTGTATATGGATGTGAGATTGAACGTGAGCTTCAGGTGCAAATATGTGTTTTAGTGCATTTTTTCCAAAAATTATTTGTTTGTCACAGAGTTGCATGAGGTGGATGTGGCTATCGATGACCTACTGAGACATATGTAATCTTCAGGTTGTCTACTTTCAACAAATATATATTTCTTTCTACAATGTAAAATTTCTACATTTTATAGGATGATACTTTTTTAACATTTCCAGCTTCAAAGTAAATTTTTGTTCCTTCTAGTTCTTATGATTTTCTGAGGACACGTGCATGCGGGTGTCAGCCATAGTGATGTGTATGAACTCCGCACATGTTGAACTCTTATTTTTAGGAAGTTTGGTGCATATAATGTATTGTTTGGTTTCCATTTTTACCAACTATATACATTTACTTGCATTTTTTAAAAATAAAACATTCACTTTAAATCAAAATTGCATGAAGGTGCCTGTTTGCATACAGTACCAAGTAGCATTTTGACAATGCTGCAGGTGTCTACTTTGAAAAAAAAAATATATATAGGTATGGGGGGGTTGGATGATTTTTTTAATGTTGCAATTTAGGTTTGTCCATCTCAAAACTAGAGGTGCAAAATTTCCAGAGACCCTTGGCAGTGAAAGGGTTAATACCTCATAAGGCAGTGACTTTTGTCAGTCTTATGTTATGTTGTGGCACCATTGTGATAAATCCTCTTTTATGTTCTGATCTACAAATAAACAAGTAAATATGACATGGCTTTGCTTTTGGACGCATTTGTCCTTGGCACTTAACACATTTAATAGAGACATATGATGTGGTTGCCTCAATGTGTATAGCTAAGATATTGTGTACAGTATGAATTGAGACACGAAAGGCATCTTGTATGTTGTGGGAAAGACAGTAGGGATCTTTATTTCTATCACAGAGAGTAGATGAGGTTTACAATGTGTGGCAATGGAAGTTTAGAACAATACGGATGAAATGGAGAATGAAATAATTGGGACAAAGGAAGTAGCAATAAATGCCAAGGAGAGAGAGAGAGCTCTGGAGACAGAAGAAAGGTATGACATTGAGATGTGGCAACCATTTATCTGCACATTTTGTTTGAAGACATGAAAGTGTATTAAATATCTGACAGTATCTGAAGCGAAAATTAATCTTTAGTAAACCTAGAAGAATATAATAAGGAACTGATTAACAAAATAAGTATAAATAATAAAGCTCTACTAAACTACAAGGATACTACATAGACCTTGAGGACTTGGGTTCTGCATATGACCCAAAGGACTCATAGACAGAGCAGAGCCCAGTGCACAGAACGTATATCGCAGCGTGAGCTTGTATGGTTCCCTCAATATACATACCAACTTGTTGCAGAATTAATTTGGTATTCTGTTCACATACACTCCATAGATTGCTCACTGAAAATAGTGGACTGGGCAAGATGTTACTTAACGAGGAGCTTTCATGTCCTCAGGCACATACAGTGTAATACACAGCTAGAAAGCCAACTGTGTGCTGAATTCAGAGCACTATCGGCTTTCTCATTCTGTGCCCCAGGTGAAGAGCTATTGGGGCCGGTACCGTAGCTCTTCAATGTCAGAAAGGTGTTTCTGACGGTCTGTCAGGACCGCCCTTCCTCACAGTAGCGTCTATTGTGCTGTACTGTGAGAGGGGGCGTTCCAGACAGACTGTCAGAAATGCCCTTCTGACACTGAAGAGCTACGGTATCGGCACCGATAGCTCTTCAGCGAGGGCACAGAACAGGAAAGCCGATAGTGCGCTGAATTCAGCGCACTGTCGGCTTTCTAGTGGTGTATTACACCGCATGTGCCCAGAGGACGTGAAAGGTCCTCTATAAAATGAAGTGTTTGTTGATTCAATATGACAAAAGGCACCCTAGACACACACGTGGACAAAATTGTTGGAACCCCTTGTTTAATTTGAATGAAAAGCCCACAATGGGGGCAACATGGTGGCTCAGTGGTTAGCACTGCAGCCTTGCAACGCTAGAGTCCTGGGTTTGAATCCCACCAGGAACAACATCTGTATGGAGTTTGTATGTTCTCCCCATGTTTGTGTGGATTTCCTCCCATTCTACAAAGACATACTGATAGGAAAAAAATAAATAAAAATATATATTGTTATCCCTATATGGGGCTCATAATCTACAAAAACCCCACAATAGTCACAGAAATAACTTGAATCTTATAAAAGTAATAACAAATAAAAATTCTACGAAAATTAACAAATGAAAGTCAGACACTGCTTTTTGCTTCAACAGAAGTTTTAAAAAAATCAACCTCATGAAACAGCCTGGACAGAAATGATGGTTCCCGTAACTTAATATTTTGTTGCACAACCTTTTAAGGCAATCGCTGCAATCCAACGATTCCTGTAACTGTCACTGAGACTTCTGCACCTCTCAGCAGGTATTTTGGCCCACTGCTCATGAGCAAACTGCTCCAGTTGTCTCAGGTTTGAAGGGTGCCTTTTCCAGACCGCATGTTTCAGCTCCTTCCAAAGATGCTCAATAGGATTTAGGTCAGGGCTCATAGAAGGCCACTTCAGAATAGTCCAATGTTTTCCTATTAGCCTTTCTTGGGTGTTTTTAGCTGTGTGTTTTGGGTCATTATCCTGTTGAAAGACCCATGACCTGCAACTGAGACCAAGCTTTCTGACTGGGCAGCACATTTCTCTCTAGAATCCCTTGATAGTCTTGAGATTTCATTGTACCCTGCACAGATTCAAGACACCCTGTGCCAGATGCAGCAAAGCAGCCCCAGAACATAACAGAGCCTCCTCCATGTTTCACAGTAGGGACAGTGTTCATTTCAAGATATGCTTCATTTTTCCATCTGTGAACATAGAGCCGATGTTCCTTGCCACAAAGTTTAATTTTTGTCTCATCTGTCCATAGGACATTCTCCCAGAAGCTTTGTGGCTTGTCAACATGTAGTTTGGTTATTATTACTTTTGTCAGATACAAGTTATTTCTGTGACCATTGTGGGTATTACTTTCATTAAACGAGGGGTACCAACAATTTAGTCCACATCTATATCATAAAACAGATGAACTAGTTCAATACTAAGCAGAGAGTGTGCCTCCTTGTGTGCCCACTTATCACATATTGGGCAAAATACAGTACAATGTGTTATTTTTAGAGATGAGCGAACAGTGTTCTATCGAACACATGTTCGATCGGATATCAGGGTGTTCGCCATGTTCGAATCGAATCGAACACCACGTGGTAAAGTGCGCCAAAATTCGATTCCCCTCCCACCTTCCCTGGCGCCTTTTTTGCACCAATAACAGCGCAGGGGAGGTGGGACAGGAACTACGACACCGGGGGCATTGAAAAAAATTGGAAAAAGTCATTGGCTGCCGAAATCAGGTGACCTCCATTTTAGACGAATAGTGGATTTCAAATCCGGGTCATATGAGAATGTGAACTTTGTGACTATGAGACAGGGATAGCTGTACAGGCAGGGATAGCTAGGGATAACCTTTATTTAGGGGGGAATGTTATTAACACTCTATCGGGTGTGTAATTGTGATTTTTGTGAGATAAACTTTTTCCCATAGGGATGCATTGGCCAGCGCTGATTGGCCGAATTCCGTACTCTGGCCAATCAGTGCTGGCCAATGCATTCTATTAGCTTGATGAAGCAGAGTGTGCACAAGGGTTCAAGCGCACCCTCGGCTCTGATGTAGCAGAGCCGAGGCTGCACAAGGGTTCAAGCGCACCCTCGGCTCTGATGTAGGAGAGCCGAGGGTGCACTTGAACCCTTGTGCACCCTCAGCTCTGCTACATCAGAGCCGAGGGTGCGCTTGAACCCTTGTGCACACTCTGCTTCATCAAGCTAATAGAATGCATTGGCCAGCGCTGATTGGCCAATGTATTCTATTAGCCTGATGAAGTAGAGCTGAATGTGTGTGCTAAGCACACACATTCAGCTCTACTTCATCGGGCTAATAGAATGCATTGGCCAGCGCTGATTGGCCAGAGTACGGAACTCGACCAATCAGCGCTGGCTCTGCTGGAGGAGGCGGAGTCTAATGTCGGACCTGAATGGAGACTGGTGTGGAGCGATCTTAGACTCCGCCTCCTCCAGCAGAGCCAGCGCTGATTGGTCGAGTTCCGTACTCTGGCCAATCAGCGCTGGCCAATGCATTCTATTAGCCCGATGAAGTAGAGCTGAATGTGTGTGCTTAGCACACACATTCAGCTCTACTTCATCAGGCTAATAGAATACATTGGCCAATCAGCGCTGGCCAATGCATTCTATTAGCTTGATGAAGCAGAGTGTGCACAAGGGTTCAAGCGCACCCTCGGCTCTGATGTAGCAGAGCTGAGGGTGCACAAGGGTTCAAGTGCACCCTCGGCTCTCCTACATCAGAGCCGAGGGTGCGCTTGAACCCTTGTGCAGCCTCAGCTCTGCTACATCAGAGCCGAGGGTGCGCTTGAACCCTTGTGCACACTCTGCTTCATCAAGCTAATAGAATGCATTGGCCAGCGCTGATTGGCCAGAGTACGGAATTCGGCCAATCAGCGCTGGCTCTGCTGGAGGAGGCGGAGTCTAAGATCGCTCCACACCAGTCTCCATTCAGGTCCGACCTTAGACTCCGCCTCCTCCAGCAGAGCCAGCGCTGATTGGCCGAATTCCGTACTCTGGCCAATCAGCACTGGCTAATGCATTGTATTGGCGTGATGAAGCAGTGCTGAATGTGTGTGCTTAGCACACACATTCAGCTCTACTTCATCGGGCTAATAGAATGCATTGGCCAATCAGCGCTGGCCAATGCATTCTATTAGCGTGAACTGAGTTTGCACAGGGGTTCTAGTGCACCCTCGGCTCTGCTACATCAGATTGCTACATCTGATGTAGCAGTGCCGAGTGTGCATCAGATGTGTAGTTGAGCAAAACTGACTCAGCACTGCTAAGTCTGCATTCGCATAGGAATGCATTGGCCAGCCTTCGGCCAATCAGCGCTGGCTCTGCCGGAGGAGGCGGAGTCTAAGGTCGGACCTGAATGGAGACTGGTGTGGAGCGATCTTAGACTCCGCCTCCTCCAGCAGAGCCAGCACTGATTGGCCGAATTCCGTACTCTGGCCAATCAGCGCTGGCCAATGCATTCTATTAGCTTGATGAAGCAGAGTGTGCACAAGGGTTCAAGCGCACCCTCGGCTCTGATGTAGCAGAGCTGAGGCTGCACAAGGGTTCAAGCGCACCCTCGGCTCTGATGTAGGAGAGCCGAGGGTGCACTTGAACCCTTGTGCACCCTCAGCTCTGCTACATCAGAGCCGAGGGTGCGCTTGAACCCTTGTGCACACTCTGCTTCATCAAGCTAATAGAATGCATTGGCCAGCGCTGATTGGCCAATGTATTCTATTAGCCTGATGAAGTAGAGCTGAATGTGTGTGAAGTAGAGCTGAATGCTAAGCACACACATTCAGCTCTACTTCATCGGGCTAATAGAATGCATTGGCCAATCAGCGCTGGCCAATGCATTCTATTAGCGTGAACTGAGTTTGCACAGGGGTTCTAGTGCACCCTCGGCTCTGCTACATCAGATTGCTACATCTGATGTAGCAGTGCCGAGTGTGCATTAGATGTGTAGTTGAGCAAAACTGACTCAGCACTGCTAAGTCTGCATTCGCATAGGAATGCATTGGCCAGCCTTCGGCCAATCAGCGCTGGCTCTGCCGGAGGAGGCGGAGTCTAAGGTCGGACCTGAATGGAGACTGGTGTGGAGCGATCTTAGACTCCGCCTCCTCCAGCAGAGCCAGCGCTGATTGGCCGAATTCCGTACTCTGGCCAATCAGCACTGGCTAATGCATTGTATTGGCGTGATGAAGCAGTGCTGAATGTGTGTGCTTAGCACACACATTCAGCTCTACTTCATCGGGCTAATAGAATGCATTGGCCAGCGCTGATTGGCCGAATTCCGTACTCTGGCCAATCAGCACTGGCTAATGCATTGTATTGGCGTGATGAAGCAGTGCTGAATGAGTGTGCTTAGCACACACATTCAGCTCTACTTCATCGGGCTAATAGAATGCATTGGCCAATCAGCGCTGGCCAATGCATTCTATTAGCGTGAACTGAGTTTGCACAGGGGTTCTAGTGCACCCTCGGCTCTGCTACATCAGATTGCTACATCTGATGTAGCAGTGCCGAGTGTGCATCAGATGTGTAGTTGAGCAAAACTGACTCAGCACTGCTAAGTCTGCATTCGCATAGGAATGCATTGGCCAGCCTTCGGCCAATCAGCGCTGGCTCTGCCGGAGGAGGCGGAGTCTAAGGTCGGACCTGAATGGAGACTGGTGTGGAGCTATCTTAGACTCCGCCTCCTCCAGCAGAGCCAGCGCTGATTGGTCGAGTTCCGTACTCTGGCCAATCAGCACTGGCCAATGCATTTCTATGGGGAAAAGTTAGCTTGCGAAAATCGCAAACTGACAGGGATTTCCATGAAATAAAGTGACTTTTATGCCCCCAGACATGCTTCCCCTGCTGTCCCAGTGTCATTCCAGGGTGTTGGTATCATTTCCTGGGGTGTCATAGTGGACTTGGTGACCCTCCAGACACGAATTTGGGTTTCCCCCTTAACGAGTTTATGTTCCCCATAGACTATAATGGGGTTCGAAACCCATTCGAACACTCGAACAGTGAGCGGCTGTTCGAATCGAATTTCGAACCTCGAACATTTTAGTGTTCGCTCATCTCTAGTTATTTTATCTAGAAACACAGAGAGACTGCCCATACTGAGTGCAATACATAGGGGTAGATTAAGGGTTACATAGGCCTAGTTCAGAAAACACTCTCCCCTCCAATTCATGTCAAAGATCCCTTTAACAAAATAATGTCCCATAGCAGCCCTGCCCTCCATGCAGTATAATGTTCCATAGGGGCCCTCTACATAACATAATGTCTCTAATGTCTCATGGTGGACCCTCCACACAGTAGCAAAAACAATATAGAGATGACTGAGCTGGTTTATAAGAATTTTCAAAAAGATTTCGGGTTCAGACCTAGCTTATAATAATCAGAGGCCCAGGAAGCGTGAGTAAACATTAGAAACTGTGTTACTCACCTCCCTTGGGCTCCGCCACAGATCTTTCTTTGGGTTTCTTCAGACCTTCTGATTGACGTCTCAGCTATCTCAGTGGTCACGCTGGTGTCATTACACCTCTGTCATGTATGTTATGACACCAGCATGCCACAAATGGCTGAAGACCAATCATAGACCCCAGCGGTCCCTGATGAAGAGTTTAATAATAGCAGCTCCAGTTTGGACATGCTCCGTGAATGAAACTGCCAGGTGAACCTTGGAAATTTTCAAGAGACAAATCTTGCAAGGTTTGGCCAATGAATACCTGCAGTAACTCCCTTGCTCAGCTACCGTAATCAACTCTATCAGCAGATGCCAATACAAATTATTACAACATTGAAGTGTAATGAGGGTAAATGTGCGATTCCCCCACGTCCAAACCGCAGCACAACAGATGGGTATTCCTGCCCCTGTGTGCGGTTTAGGACAGGTGGAATTTTAATGAAATTAATTATAATAATTAACCCCACCTATAAGAAGGTAAGAGGAACCTCCTCCCCTTGTGTTTTTTTCTGTCCTGTGTGGGACAGGTGGAGGAGGCTTTTTAGCCTCCTGTATAGTTTGGAGAAAGATCTGGGTTTATATTCCAGTCTTTTGTCTTTCCTGTTACTGACATTTTTTCAGCTGTGTTTCAGCTTGTTCATTACCAGCAGTAAGGTAGCTACGTCCTCTCCAGTTTTTCCTGTGTCCAGTGCAGAAACTAAAACACTATTTTCTATTGCTATGTGCACTTGGTCAGCTGCCTGTTGTTTGTCAGTAGCCGTGCGCACTCACCTGTGCTGCTCAGCCGTGGAAGTCATTGCACCGCCATTATGGTAAGATCCAACCAAACTTTGTCTTGCAGTTTTTAAGGTGCATTTAGTTCCTAAGTGGAGACCATATGCTGTGGACCTGAGTATAGCAGTTCACATATACCTGTGTATATCTGACCATATATATGTACCTGACCATATCACTGCTTGATAAGTGCATATTTGTTTATTGCTCACTTGATTGTGTATTTAATGGTGTCTATCTTCCAGCCTGCTGTTGCAGACTCTGTGCTCTTACTCGGCTGACGGGCTGGTTGCTCCGCTGCCTTAAATCGCAGCTAATGTGAACAACAGCCTATTAATGCAGTGAGTTTAAGGATCACTGGATGCTCAGCGGCTTGCATATATGCAGATGTCTCCTCTTCTCCTAAAGGAGATGAAGCTCCGAGACGGAAAGTGTCGTCCAAAAGACCCTATAGGGAGTCACGGCCATTAACTTATCCTTCTGAAGGTTCCAACATGGTTGAAATTTCTTCTGATGAAGATTCTGCCTCTCCTAAAATCGCATTTCCAATGGAGAAAATGTCAAAATTATTTAAGTCCATCCACCCAGGCGGGCGCGATGTTGACAATGGGTTGAAATTTCTTCTGAGGAAGATTCTGTCTATCCTATAACCGCATTTCCAATGGAGGAAATGTCAAAATTATTTAAGTCCATCCACCCAGGCGGGCGCGATGTTGACAATGGGGAAGCCTCAGGTTCCACCTATAGAAGGTCTAGGACCTTTCAAGTGGATTCAGCCCTGGTCAAAGCTATGGAAGCAGAATTGGAAGCACCCAGACATGCGTTTTTCAAAAAATATAAGCTGAGGTGTCCCTTAGAAGGAAGTGGACGAACCAGCTGGCTTCCACCGCCAAAGGTTGATTTCGCTGTGTCCAAGCTCTCCAGGCGTACCGTAGTTCCATCCGAGGATGGGCAATTTGCCAGATGCCATGGATAGACACCCAGAGTGTGTCTTGAGGCATATTCACACTGTAGCTGCCTCTCAGGCTTCCATAGGTGTAGCCTCCTTTGAAGCCTACAGTCAGGCCTGGCGAAATTACAGCGGGATATTGATGATGGAGTCCCTCGTGATGATCTACTGATTTTCTGTCCGAAGCTTCCACGTACCAAGTGAAAGCAGCCGCCAAGGGTATGGCTTCATCAGTGGCCGCCAGAAGGCCTCTCTGGCTCAAGCCGTGGAAGGCAGACAATGCCTCTAAATATGACATTTGTGGTCTTCCATTCAAACCCGGCAGACTGTTTGGCAGACAGTTGGATGAGATCATGGAGGAATACAGATAGCAAGGGAATGTCCCTTCCTCAGTCCTACAGAGGTAGGCCAGTACATCATGGTAGAGGTTCTCAGCGCCAGTTTTCTTCCAGGCTGCTGTATGCCAGAAGATCTGGGTTCCAGTCCTGGGGATCTGGCCATCGTTTCTCCAAGGAGGAACCAAAGAAGTCATCTTTTTTGACAATCACTGTACCCCTCCTGTGGAGAGCTCTCCACCCGTCGGAGGTCGCCTAAAAAGCTTTCTTCCAGCCTGGCGCCAAAACATCCAGGACCCTTGGGTCCTCCAACTAATTCAACATGGATACCGCATAGATTTCGTGTCTCCTTCTCGTGCCAGATATATCGCAATCCGCTCTTTCTCCAGTCAAAAACAAGTGTGCCTGGAAGGTATGATCCAAGAGCATCTGGACAAGGCGGTTCTGGAGCAGTACCTCGAGACGAGAGAGGCGCAGGAGGGTATTATACAGTCTTCCTGGTACAAAAAGCATCAGGAGGCTGGAGGATGATAATCGACCTTAGGTACCTGAACCTCTTCATCTGCAAGTTACATTTCCGCATGGAAACTATAAAAATTGGTAGTCGTTTTTCTGCAACCTGGCGGCGTCCTCGCCACCTTGGATCTCAAAGATGCCTATCTCCACATCTCAATTTTTCCTCCCCACAGGAAATATCTGAGAATAGCTGTGCTATTAGACGGCCAATTATGTCATCTGCGGTTTGCGGCCCTGCTGTTCGGCATCACCTCAGCTCCTATATCCGGACGATTGGCTGTTGAAAGCTCACTCAGAGGAGCTACTAAGAAACCAAATACAAGTGACCACCTCCTTCCTCCAGAACCTCGGGTGGATAATCAACTGGGACAAGTCAGACGTTGTACCCTCCAAAAGGAAGTCTTTCCTAGGCTGCGTCCTAGATTCCATCCAGATGACAGTATCCCTTCCTCAGAGGAAGGAGAAAATCAGGACGGTGGTCAACCATCTCTCCCAGAGGCGCTGGGTGTCAATCTGAATGACCATGAAGGTCCTTGGTCTCATGTCAGCGGCTGCAGATGCAGTCCCTTGGGCACTTTGGCACATGCGTCCTCTCCTGAGCGAGGTCCTCCAGTGGTGGAACTGCAGCCCTCTAAGTTTGGATTCACTGATCCACCTATCCCTCAATACCAGTCTGTCACTCAGGTGGTGGTCCCATCTAAAAGACGGAAGGTCCACGGTCCAGCCAGTCTGGACCCTGTTGACTACGGATGCATCTCTTATCGGTTGGGGAGCCCATCTAGACGAGATGCACGCGAGAGGGACATGGAATTGGTCAGAGAAGGCCAAGTCATCCAGTTGGCGCGAGATCAGAGCCATCTACCTGGCGCTTCTACATTTTGCCCCCTTACTTCGGTGCAAGGCAGTGAAGGCATGTTCGGACAACCTAACCGCAGTCCTCTACCTGAACAAGCAGGGAGGTACCCGGTCCCCTGCCCTTCTGAGGGAAACAGATCTTATTTTCTCCTGGGCAGAAAAAGAATCTCGCTCATCTCATGGCGATCCACATCAAAGGGTCCTTGAATGTGTTGGCAGACCAGTTGAGTCGGAGCCTGACTGTGTCAGACGAATGGTCTTTGAACAAACAAGTTTTCAGCAAATTACCGAGATGTGGGGAGATCCAGATGGCCACCAAGTATATTACCAAGGTGGAGAAGTTTTGTTCCCTTTGGAGAACGAGCCCTTGGCAGTAGACGCCCTGTCGATTCCATGGAGGTTCAGGCTGGCATACATCTTCCCTCCACTTTCCATGATACCGAGGGTATTGATGAAAGTCAGACAGGAGCAGGCGTCAGTGTTAAGCAATCATACCCGTTTGACCAAAGAGGGCTTGGTTTACCCAACTCATTCAGATGAGTCGAGGGATATATTGGAGGCTCCCCCCAGTGCACAACCTGGTCACTCAAGGTGCCAGAGTATGCCAAGATCTCAAGAGGTTCAACTTGACAGCCTGGAAGTTGACCGGTCCATACCTGGACTAGAAGAGTTATCCTCAGCCGTCCGGAACACTATAGCTCATTCTAGAGCTCCTGCTACCAACCAGGCTTATCTCAGAGTTTTTAACACCTTCAAGTCCTGGTGTAGGGACAAGGTCTCATGACAATCCATCCACACAATGTCTGTTGGAATTCTTGCAAGACGGCTTGGATAAAGGCCTTACTCCTGCCACACTTAAGGTCCAGGTGTCCGCCTTGTCTGCCTGTCTGAACAGGCGCTTATCACAAGATGTCTTTACATCCCGGTTTCTGAAAGGCGCAACCAGGTTGAGGCCTTCTATAAGATCTCTGGTTCCCCAGTGGGACCTTTCTACTGTCTTAGCGGGGCTCTGTAATCCTCCATTTAAACCAATATAGGAAGCAGACCTAAAATTTATGTCTGTTAAGATGGCTTTTAGCTATAACATCGGCTAAAACTTGTAGGCGAATTACAGGCTCTGTCAGCCCATGAGCCTTACATAACTTTTTTCCCTGATCGGGTTCAGTTAAGATTTTTGCTGAGGTTTTTGCCTGAGGTTCTCTCCTATGTTAACCTGAGTCAGGTTATTTCCTTGCCTGTCTTTTTTCCTTTCCCCTCCTCTCCTGAGGAAGAGAAATGGCAAACTCTAGATCTAGTGAGAATCTTGCATATCTACCTAGAACATACTAAGAGTTTTAGGAAGGAGGAAAAACTTACTAGTTTCCTTTTTGGGGCGATCCAAGGGGGTTTAAGATCTAGAAACCCACATTAGCCAGATGGCTCAAGGAAGCAATAAAGCTGTCCTTTGTATCTCAGGGGTTTACTCCTCCAGATTTTGTTAAAGCCCATTCCATTAGGCAATGTCTACCTCTTGGGCGGAAAAACACTCGGTCTCCTTGGAGCATATTTGTTATGCTGCTACCTGGCAGTCTCAATCCACTTTTTAGACCTTAAAGGGTCAGAGGCTACCGCCTTCGGCCAAAATGTTTTGTCATCTGTATGCCGAGGCGGCCCTCCCTAGGGGTTATCTCGCTACATCCCCATCTGTTGTGCTGCGGTTTGGACGTGGGGGAATCGAGGGTTATGAATGATAACCTGTTTCCCTTAGTCCAAACAGCAGCACAAGAATCCCTCCCTATATTTGCTATTATTTTTTTACTTTATAACCAACACAAGGGGAGGAGGTTCCTCTTACCTTCTTATAGGGGGGGTTAATTATTATAATTTCATTAAAATTCCACCTGTCCTAAACCGCACACAGGGGCAGGAATACCCATCTGTTGTGCTGCTGTTTGGACTAAGGGAAACAGGTTATCATTCATAACCCTCGATTGCTTGCTACTGGGCCCCCCTTAGACCTATGGGCCTTGGCAACCACACATTTCGCCCTTGGCTATAGATAACTGATGCAGTGCCAGGTATAGCTATAGGGGCAGCAACTATAGGCTCTTCTAAACAAATCTCATCCACATGATGAAGAAAAAAAAAGTCACAGAGAACATATCAATTTACCATGTGAATGCTCACAGATGACTACAAGCATTGTAATGTATAGGGTGATCTGCAGCAAATTCACAGCAATTATGCAAGAATTCAGAAACAAAAAATGCACAGTTTATGCTGCTACAAATTTTGGGCAGATATGCTAAGCATTTAGCAAAGCTGAAAATTTTTAGCATATACATCACCAGTGCACATAAACTTAGGCTGGGTGTACAGGGTGTATTTAGTCAATGACATACAGATTGTCAGTGGTATTTCAAGGACCAAATATTAATCAGGGCAAAAACATCTGTGATGTTGGGAATCTGTGCCTCCTCATGGGAGTACTGTCGTGTAATTGTGTTTTTAGCATGGGACAGTAGATAGAGACAGAAGGAGAGGGGGGAGACTGTTCAGATGGTGGTGCGGTGATAGTGTTATTGGAGGTTGTAGGCCTTCCTGAATAGCTGAGTCTTCAGGGCCTTCTTGAAGCCTGTGATTGTGGGGGTCAGTCTTATGTGTCGTGGTAAGGAGTTCCAGAGTATGGGGAATGCACGAGAGAAATCTTGGAGACAGTTGTGCGAGGAGCGGATGAGCGTACAGCGGAGTAGGAATTCAGAGATATATGGAGGGGACAGGTTGTAGATGGCTTTGTATGTTAGCGTTAGTAACTTGATATTGGGGGGATATCGTCACTCCATAGGGAGAGAACCACCATTTAGCTGTGTGGAGTGTTATTAAGCCATGAGCGCTCCACTGTGCAAAGGAACATGCGAAGAATACAGGGAGATTAGGTCGGTGATATATGGAGGGGACAGGTTGTGGATGGCTTTGTATGTTAGCTTTAGTAACTTGAACTCAATTTGCTGGACAATGGGTAGCCAGTGAAGCGATTGGCAAAGGGGAGCAGCCGATGAAGAATGGGGGGCAAGGTGAATTAAGCGAGCAGCACAGTTTAAGGTGGACCGGAGGGGGGCGAGGGTGTTTGCTGAGAGTCCATGGAGAAGGGTGTTGCAGTAATCTAAGCGAGAGTTTGAGGGCCTGGACTAGCGTCTTAGAAGATTCTGGGGTGAGGAAGGAGTGGATTCGATGAGTTGGAGGCATTATTAGGAAGTGTTGAGGGATTGAATGTTTGCCTTGAAGGATAGGTCAGAGTCCAGGGTTATCCCAAGGCATCAGACCTGTGGGACAGGTGTAAGAGTGGTTCCGTTAACTTTGATACATGGGTCAGGTAGCGGGCAATACGGGGTGGGGTGAAGATGATGAACTCCGTTTTCGCCATGTTTGAGAAAGCGGGAGGAGAGAAAGGAGGCTATGGCCGCTAAGCAATCTGGAACTCTGGCCAACAAAGAGGTAATGTCTGGTCCAGAGAGGTATATTTTGGTGTCATCAACATAGCAATGGTATTGAAAACCATGAGATTCTATGAGTTGGCCTAGGCCGAGGGTGTAGCTGGAGAACAGGAGGGGTCCTAGGACGGAGCCTTGGGGGACACCTACAGAGAGAGGACGTGATGAGGAGGTGGTATGCGAGTAGGTGATGCTGAATGTGCGATTGGTGAGGTATGAGGAGATCCAGGAATGGGCCAGGTCTGAGATACCAAGGGATGAGAGAGTTTCTAAGAAGAAAGAGTGGTCGACTGTGTCAAAGGCAGAGGAGAGGTCAAGGAGGAGGAGGACAGAGTAATGTTGCTTGGCTTTGGCTATATGTTTAACAGAAAGTCCGCAAAGGAAAACACCGCAAACTTTCTATTTAAAGCACTGCTGGAAGAGCCGTGGTGTGTTGCCGCCGTGTTTTTTTCCCGCAGTGTTTTTTAGCTGCAGGATGTCCCGTGGGGCCTTAGTCTTAACGTTGCAGAAACAATGCTTTTGTTGTTGCAAATTTTGCTGTGGTTTTTGGAGCCAAGGTTAGGAGTGGAATGATCAGAAGGTAGAAGTATAAGAACTTCCTATATATTTCCCATTGCTTTTGTAGCCATTCTTGGCTTTAGCTCAAAAAAATCATACCAAAATCCACAAAAAAAGGTCTGCATTTCTGCAAAGTGGGGCCTGGTTCACGTCTACGTTCGGTAATCCATTCAGGAAGTCTGCATGCGGACCCCCTGAACAGAATACTGAACGCATTGACAAACAGTGAGCAGTGAAAGTACACAGACCTCATAGACTATAATGGGGTTCTTGTGCTTTCCGTGCACTGCCTGTATGAGTCATGCGGACAGGAAAATAGTTCATGAAACACTTTTCTGTCCGTATGTTCCGTGCGGACACCGCGCAGAAAGCATTATAGTCTACGGGGTCTGTGTGCTTTCATAAGTTCACCACTTGCCAATGCGTTTGGTATTCCGTTCAGGAGGGTCCTCACGCAGACTCCCCGAACGGATTACCGAACGCAGATGTGAACCAGGCCTCAATATGCGACCATGTTATGGATGTCTTAATGAAGCCAAAGTGTAAATCCAGTATCACTTGTCATCCTGGAGATGAATTAGGCCTTATTTCACGTCAGTGCTTTGCATTAGTGATTGTCAGAGACTACATAGCGATAAGCTATAATGGAAGCCTAGACACTTGTTCTGTGTTTTCAACCAGTTTATGATTTGGGATCCGAATACTCATGTGTGAATAAGGCCTTATAAGAGTATTTTTTTTATTACTCAGACGCCTTGTGTTGTGGTTCCAGAAACAAAGGGGCTGTACAGAGTCTGTATTGTATTCAGCACCATTGCCGCCTATATGATAACCCCTCCTGGCACGAAACCTGTGGCCATGTAATAATGCACTGCTATGAATGTATTGCCACATGTCGGTACAGCCTGCCATTGTACTGTGTGCTGCTCTCTGTGCACATCTCTGCGGGCTCCCGTCACATTGCGCGCCCCCTGCACCTCAGCGGGGGGATCAGGAGGAGGAGGAGGAGGGAGGTGAAGAGCAAATGGAGGCTGTGTCCACAGCACCGGCGCTGGGAGCCGCCTGATGAGCGCCGCGGCCCGCTAGCCGAGGGGGGGCGGGTGAGTGCAGCAGGACGGAGGGAAATGTGGGAAGGACCGGGAACGACAGACAGGCCTGAATAGCACCTGTACCGGCGGAGGGGGCAGCACCGGGCACTCTCTTATTATTATGTCAGGCCGCCATCACTAGCCTAGTTTAACCCCGTCGCGGCCAGAGGAATGTGCCATACCTAGTCTCGTTGTTGTTAGTAAATAGTCGCTCTGTGTAGTGTTATGTGTGTACACCGTGCAAACCGTCAGCGCCAAGGGTTAGTTACTGGAAAAAGGGAACGTTGTCCTATGAGGTCACGTTATAACTGTGTGACGTAAATAGGATGTGTCCCGATTTATGGGCTCTATAGGGGCCTCGTGTATAAAACTAGTGCGGAGCTGTTGCCCATAGCAACCAATCAGCTTGCGCGTAATGTTTTCTAACCCGCCCTTGAAAAATGAGAGCTGAAATCTGATTGGTTGCTATGGGTAACTGCACAATAGTGAAGCACTAGCTGCTATGCCTCTGTGTGTATGTATATATATATATATATGTGTGTGTGTGAGATATATATATATATATATATATATATATATATATATATATATATATATATATATATATATATATATATATATATATATATATATATGTATACAGTATTTGGATAAATCGGCCACACTTTTTTTTACCTGTTCTTTTTCCCAAAACTAGTAAACCTAGAAAATGTCTCTTATTGTTTTATGCAGGTGTCACAAGGCAATGTGTGACTACAGGATAACAATAGGGCTGCACAATAGCTCCCTTCACACAGGGTGGTTGTAGTGCAGGCGTAAATGTTGCCTGCACCTCAAATCACTTTTTACAGATTTTTATATGTACATTCATAGTAGTGTTTTTAAAATTGAGTCATTTTGTACATATTTTTTAAAGGGATCCTATCACACACACAATTTTTTCTAGGTACCACATCGGAATAGCCTTAAGAAAGGCCATTCTTCTCCTACCTTTCGTCGTATTCTCCATGCTGCCGTTCGCCTACAATCCCGGTTTTTCTCGGTATACAAATTGGCTCTCTCGCAGCACTGGGGGCGGCCCCCAGCGCTCAAACAGCACTGAGGGCGTCCTCAATGCTGCAAGAGAACACTCTCTAGCGCCGCCTCCATCTTCGTCAGCAGCATCCTCTTCTTCCGGCGGCGGCTTGTAACTTCTAGGCCTCGGGCCTTGGGCAGCGCAGACTGCGCATGCCCACAGGCCACGAGAAATGGCTGTTTGCACAGTATTGCAAGCATGCGCAGTCTGCTCTGCCCGAGGCCTAGAAGTCGAAAACCTGTGCCTGAAGAAGAGGACGCTGCTGACGAAGATGGAGGCGGCGCTGGAGAGAGTTCTCTCGCAGCATTGGGGACGCCCCTAGTGCTGTTTGAGCGCTGGGGCCTGCCCCCAGTGCTGCAAGAGAGCTAATTTGCATACCAAGAGAAACCAGGATTGTAGGCGAACGGCGGCGTGGAGAAGACGACAAAAGGTAGGAGAAGAGTAGCCTTTCTTAAGGCTATTCCGATGTGGTACCTAGAAAAAAATTGTGAGTGATAGGATCCCTTTAAGGTTCTGTTCACATTACATGTTGTGTAATAGTTTGAAATATACCATCAATGGCGCTGAGCTGTATCGGCACAACACTGTGCACTGTGGATAGAGCTGTCTGCAGCCGGCTCCCTTCACTGTGTTACAAGCAGTTAATTGGTCGTAGTTCCGGCTGTCAGACCCCCACCAGTACCATATTGGCGACCTCTCCAAAAGGCAGCCTTGGAGAGCCTATTTTAAGAGTAAGTTCAAACCGTGGAAAATAAAGAAGAATAATTCTCCATTTTCCACCATCGTATTCAGCCAAGGGCCAATACAGGACATTGGATTTCAGTAGCGGCTTTCCCCTGCCAATTCGGCACACATGAATGTACCTAATCTGCAGGGAGACTTGAGCCACGGAATCCACAGCAAGATTGAGCAGGGTGCTTATGGTTATTTCAACATCCTGCTGCGGTTTGCCTCCCATTCCAAATCCGTGGCAGATTCCTCTATGTGAACATATCCTAAGGGACCTTCACGTGTCAGAATTTTGCTTTGATTTTAAGGTAGATTTCATCCTGATTCTGCCTCACATTGTTTTCAATGGGAGACATAAATAAATGCAGGGCGAAAGTGTCCTGCTTGATTTTGCCATAGAACTCGTGGCACAAGACTCCCTGCTGCCTCGGCTTCCTGCCATTTCAAATGGAAGTGGAAGAGGAATTTTAGATTGGAGTCCACCTCAATTTCCTCTTCTATTTCCACTGTGTGAACATAGCCTAAGGATTGTCAGTGCCACATTTCACATAGCAATGCAAGTGAGTAGGGAAAGATGACACACTCTTTATTGAATGGCATAAATGGACATCAGACCCCCAGAAGTAGGATCTTTACATAACAGTCATTTATGACCTATCTTTTGAATAAGCCATGCATTTTTTATCTGGGAGTACCCTTTCATGGTGTTTGGCTATCAGAACTAAAAAAGACAGGAGCACAATTGGATGAAATTATAACAAATCTCATCTAGATATCACAGAAAAAAAAAATTATGCTGCTGAATTTCAGAGCAGATTTCACCCTTTGCTATATGAACTATAGTCTAACTTCCTATTAAAACAGTGGGATGCAGAATACTCTTGGTTTTCACAGAATATGATCCGAAATCCATGTGGAAAATCAGCCATGTGCACACGTCCAATGCAAAGAATAAAACATTGTTGCGTTTCCAGAATCAAAATAACCCTTGTTCTTAAGGGTTAACATTGCCCGGATGTTTATTCAGACCAGTCACCTGAATGGGTTGGTGTGCAGTGTCAGTGTTAGGGGTTGCTAGGTGTTCAGTTTACAATTACTAAGGGAACACAATAAGAGACAAATATGTCATGTGGAGAAAAGAGAAAGTTTCTGCTTAAGACACTTGCAAAAAAATGACATAGCAATACCAGAGATAGTGAGTATGTGACATGGTGGGAGGGTAAGGGTCCTGTATCTATGGATAGATTTCTAATGGAATACAATTATATTGTATATTATATATTACATTGTTCCATTGTCTCTTGTTATTGTTTAGCTTATTCTCATTTGTAAGCATTTCATATTACCCATATATCATATCTTTATAATCTTTCTTCTATCAACAGGAAATCCAAACCTTGTGATGCAAACTAGAGACACAAATCCATTTGTTTGGCAGGTACATTAGATACGAAGTCAATTCATGTTTATATGTCTGAGATATTCTCATGAGGTGTGACGCTCCCCTGGCTAGGGATTTCCTCACCTGCTGCAGTTGCCTGTGTATTTGTCATAATAGCTTGTTTTGGCTGCTTGGAGGTAGTCGTCATGCATATTATGAAAATACTATATCTAAATATATGTATGTATATCTTTTTCTTTATCTCTCTCTAGAGGAAAAACATGTATCCTTTAACGTGGGGTTATAAATAATTAGGAGAAAGGGGTATTATAAACTTGGTGCACAGATCTATTGGTGATAGTTAATGAGGCATTCTATTAGGTATGCCTAGGAGTTCTTCCATAGCTGAGAACTTCAGAGCTGTACACACTGCATGCCGCTATATTTTGTCTTTAAGTGACGTCATGTTAAAGGGTTTTTTTTCTGGGATCAACACAGGGCAGGTTATAAGTAATCACTGATGTTCCAACCCCAGTGTTTTTTTTTTTTTTTTTTGTTTTGTTTTTTAATGTAGATTGTGAGCCCCACATAGAACTCACAATGTACATCCCTATCAGTATGTCTTTGGAATATGGGATGGAAATCCATGCAAACACGGGGAGAACATACAAACTCCTTGCAGATGGTTTTATGTCCTTGGTGGGATTTGAACACCAGGACTCCAGCGCTGCACTGCTAACCACTGAGCCACCGTGTGGCCCCCAACCCCAGTGTTTACAAGAACTGGAGTTCCCAAGTCTTCAGATTGTCAAGTACAGCATTTGATCAGTTCATCAATTAATTCAATATCAAAAGCTCCTGTAAAATATGAGCTGTGTGACAATACAATATTGCCCAATAGACTGCTATGGGTGTATATTATGACTCCTTTCAACTTGGGAGTTCTGTGGAGTCAGGAATATACCTTTGTGCATGAACCCTTATGTCAATAGTGCGGTTCTAGCATTATCATAGGATGGCTTTTCTCCCATTGCCTAATGTTTATTGTGTTGTGTTTCTGTTCTCTCTAAGATATCATTTCACTGCATAAAAAATGAAACCAAACCCAAAGCTGTGATTCAGAAGAATGGGTCCTGATGTTCCTTTACTAAATGATTACAAGCAGGAATTCTTCTGGAAACGTTTTCCACAAACGGTTCTTGGCGGTCCACGATTCAAGTTGGGTTACAGTGCACCTCCATATATATACATCAACCAAGTGATCTTGTTTCTGACACCATGGGTCCTAGGTGGTGTGGGCACTGTGCTATACGAGGTCCATATCTTAGAAGACTATTATGCCGCCACACTTTCAGCAGGACTGATGCTCATCGTCTCCTTTGTCATTCAGCTTTTAAATCAGTATGCTCGCAGGAAGACATCCACCATAGAAAGACTACAGAATCAAAACACCCTCACAGATGAAGACGACTTTGACTTTTCAAGCTGCCTTGGCTCAGAGACTGTGAAATTTATAATACCGGGCAAGAAGTTTATAGCAAATCTGATATTTCATTCCATCCTTGCAGGGGGTCTATGTGGTCTGGGGACATGGTATTTGATGCCACATAGAATAGACTTGCTGTATGGAAACACAGGAGGAACAGTTATGATCTTTATGTTTGGTTGGTTAACAATTTGCATAGGAGAATATTCTTTAATTGTCAATTCTGCCACCGAGACGGCTACATTTTATGCACAAGACACTTATGAAATCACACCTCTTCTGAGACCCGTCTATATATTTGCTTTTATTGCTGTTGATATTGCACACAGGTAAAGTCAATATGATCCCAGGAGATTGATATTTTTAATGGGGGATTAAACTGGTCAGTGGGTATAACAGATACTAAATCTCTAAACAGACTATGAATTGTGAACATCATATCAGGAGAGTCCTATCAGGCTGTTGCTCTTCTACCATAAGTGATGGCAAGAGAGAAATTGTGACTTTTATGGACTGTTTGCCATTATTTAAAACGTCCCTGTCTGACACTGGCATGTTCACGAGTTATCTTCTAAAGTGATGGCGTATTACTCCACTAGGATTCCCCACTGACCCTGAGAATGAAGGGGTGCTAATTCAGCATTGCAGCCCCTTGACAGTCGTTCCCTGTACAAGTGCCCTCCCAAGAACTGCAGTGCACCCCTTTCAAGTAATTGGGACCATCCTGCAGTTAAGAGGTCAGACTGAGGGATTGTGCAGGGATGAAAAGTTGAGTAGCTGCCTTATTTGCAAGATTGGTGAGGGTCTTAGAAATTACGTGACTTGTTCAAATAGTAATATGTCACCTGTATGTGTTTTTGCCAATATATGGATTTGGAAGCCAACAAATGGGATAGCTTTCTGATTACTCGGAACTTAAAGGGGTTATCTACCTTTGGAATATTGATGGCCAATCCGTAGGACAGCATAGCTCCCAGTAATGTTTACATACAGGGAGCTGTGCTGTTCACTCGCCATACTATGTGTAGCAGGTACTGTAGTGCCTCACTGCAGTGTCTCACAGACTTTAATTAGACATCAGTATACCAAATGGAGATAATCCTTTTAAAGAATACTTGTCTTTTGGGGTGACTTTTCAGGATGATCTGCAATGTGTGCACATCAGGAATTACATTAATGCTGTTCACTAAGGTAGGTAGCTCTACACTTTAAGGCTAAGGCCCCATGGTGCGGAAACGCAGATTTTTTTGTTGCATATTTTGTTTCGATTTTTTAAGCCAAAGCCAAGAGTGGCTATAAATGGAAATGGAAATATATAGAACCTTATACTTCTAACTTCTGCTCATCTAGTCCTGGCTTTGGCTCAAAAAACTGCAACAAAATCTGCAAAAAAAAAAGCTGCTCCCTAAATCTGGACATTATTGGGAATTACTAAACAATATTTATACGGGTAAAGCACTTAGGATGAGATAGAAACTTTACCATCGGCTTCACTTTGCCAATGTCTCTGGTTCTCTCTCACTTGACTTCTATCTCTCACATGCAGTCTGATACTTCTATAAACAGACAGTTTGCTTTCATAGGCACGTGGACATATGCGGAGCCTTCAGTAGACATGAGTTTGTTGGGGATAAGGGAGTTCAGGCCAAATGATCTCTGTAGTCAGTGTTGAAACATACCGTGCCTTTCATTTATGTGAAATCTACAGTTTCAAAGATTATGTAGATGCAGTCCATTAAATTGCTAAATTGCTTCATATTAACAGAAGAAGCATTAGACGTTTTTATATTCAGCAGAGCGCAGTCTTCTAAATACGTTGAACTTGATGGACTGTTTTTGTTTTTTTTTTTCCTGTATTTTCCTTTTCTCTTATTTCTTCGTTAGTAGTTAGGCAACATACGTTATGTTTTGTGTTTGAAGATACATATTATATCCCAAGAGGATGACTTTTGTAATACTATACTTTGTATCTTTGCAGATTTATCACAACTCTACCAGCTTTAGTTTTGGCCAACAAAGTCTTACACGTAGTCTTTTTGTTCTTGCCCTTCCTTTGGGCCCTGGGCATCTTACCGCCTCTTGATGCACTTGTTCTCTGGGGAATGGAGCAGATACTGGAATTTATATTGGGAGGGTCACCAATGTCCAGTAATATAAGGTACTATTTATTTATATATGTCCTTTGCTGTGTGATGTGCTGATAATAGGTCAAGTTCACATCTGTGGATGGGTTTCCGTTCGGGGACTCCGCTTGGGGACCCCCCCAAATGGAAACATATTCCGCATAAAAAAGCGGTTACCTTTGGAAACCCGTGGACCCCATAGACTATAATGGGGTCCGTGTGGTTTCCGCTTGGTTTCTGCACTAAAAAGGCGGAGAGAAAAGTCCTGCTTGCAGCGCTTTTCTCTCCGCATTTTTCATGCGGAGAGGGGAACAGAGTGGCCCGAACTCAGATGTGAACTAGGCCCTAGTCATGAATGAAAAATACCTTTTTGTCTGAATTAACTTCCAGATTTCTTTGGATGATCTTTTTTTGTTCTTGGCAGCCATACACTTGTCTTATTCCAAAAGACTTTCTATTTTATTTAATCATATGGGAGTTCAGTCCCTTGAAAAATGTTGTCACTCGAGCTGTATGCTGTGCACAGGCAGAATATGTATGGGCCACTACATAGCAATAGTTGTCAGTGTAAGTGGATGCCTCGATTGGATCTTCAGCCAGTTGTAGGGTAGTACTTCATAAACCCACAGCTTTTTTCACTTATGCATTTCACTGAGAAATATGCCTTGTCCTGTAGTATTGGTTATTAGGTGAGTTTATATTTAAAATAGTATAAGAGGGAGACTGGCCAATGGTATACATGCTTTCTTCTGCAAAAAAACCCATGTACACTGGCAGAAAATTAAGAGTAATTTCATTGTGGCCATATAAAATATAAAGAAGAAGAAAAAAAACTGGGCACTCACCATCAAGAGGATACAGTAAAACTTTACAACTTTATTTTCAAAAATCCATTAAAAGTATACACGGGAGGAGGCACACCTGAGAAGAGGGAGCGACAGCTGTTTCGTGCTGTTTTAGCTTTGGCTTAAGAAACCGTGACAAAAATCTGCTATGTTTCCACAACATGGGGCTTCAGCCTAAGGGCCCCTTCACACGGAGTATACGCTGGATGATTCTGAACGTGTAAACATTCTGAATCAGAGGCGTTTAAAACAGATCCCATTGCTTTCTATGGGAGCCAGCATACGTGCACTCCCCATAGAAATGAATGAGCTGCTTTTTTCCATTCATTTCTATGGGGAGCGCACGTACGTCGGCTCCCATAGAAAGCAATGGGATCTGTTTTTAAACGCCACTGATTCGGAACGTTTACACGTTCAGAATCGGCCAGCGTATACTCCGTGTGAAGAGGCTCTAAGGCTGTGTTCACACGCAGGAATTTGCCATGGAATTCTCCCCTGAATCCGGAGCTGATTCCTCTTGCAATCCGCCTCCCATTGTTTTCAATCGGAGGCAGAGATCACAGCAGGATGTGGAAAAAAGAAGTGTCCTGCTCGATCTTGCCCATTCTTCCAGGCCTAATCAGTAGCGGGTGCCACAATGAAATTATACAAAAAGAGTGAGGTGACACTACTTAATGCAGATTTGAAGTAACAAGGTAGGATAAGGGGAATACACTATTGAATAATCCTAGCTCAATGAGCTTGAAAAAGTGCTAAAACAGCTGTCGCTCCCTCTTCTCAGGCGTGCCTCCTCCCGTGTATACTTTTAATGGATTTTTGAAAATAAAGTTGTAAAGTTTTACTGTATCCTCTTGATGGTGAGTGCCCAGTTTTTTTTTTTCTTCTTCTTTATATTTTATATGGACTATGTTGTTTACTGAGAGCACCACCATAGGATTATTCAATAGTGTATTCCCCTTATCCATTTTTTGGATCGGAACCTGAGGCTGCCTCCGCCTCAGGTTCCGATTAAAAAAACTCTGTGTGAACTTAGCCTTATATTTTACTAGTGTGAGCATTTTCAGATGTGACCTTAGTAATTGCGTGGATTTTTTTTTTTTTTTTTTTTAGTTTTATCTCTAAAACGGCAAAATGAGTGATTAGAAATTTTAATTTTAAGTAATTTTTAAAAACTTTTTAAAACTTTACTTATATTTTTAGTCCTCCTGGGGGACTTGAGCATATGTATGTGTGTTCAATACAATGCAAAACCTCTGTACTGCATTAGGCCGAATCCGGCTCAAAATCCTGACCAAAAAGATGGCTGCCATGGAAATCAATCCCGGAAAAAAGAAGTGACATGCTCATTCTTCACGCGGATTTACCTCGCTAATCTGCCTGAAGACACTCCCGACTAGGCCCATTCATTGGGCCTAATCTGGAGCGGAGTGCACAGCTACCCGTTTTTTTGGTTCAGATACTGAGGCGACCTCCGCCTCAGCTTCCGGACAAAAAAAAACCCTGTGTGAACCCGGCCTTATATTGCTGTTTTACTGGTGTTCTTGCAATAGTGGCATGCATCTGAAGAGTTGACAGGTGTAGATGATACCATCACCATTAGTGGTTGTTACCAGTGGGTGTCAAGGTTTAGGCACCTGAGCCCATGCCATATTCCTCTTGCATTCGCTTGCCATATATTTACATTGGGAGGTTGCAAAGCAGTTGGACAGTGTGCACGTTTGCAGAGAAGCAGGTTCTTTTAACACATTGTGCATTTGTCTCAAAGAATGGGGCAGAATTATGCTAGTCTTAAAAAAGACCTGACTAGCGCAAGGCACGCCCTGAATTATTAACAGGCTTCGGCCTATGAATAAATAAGGTGCACATGCCAGAATGGAAATGTACAGCAGTGAGGTGCTGACGTAGAATTCCTGCATAACTTAAGGCAAGAAGACTTGTGAATTATGATTAAGATGCGCCATATCACCTGTTTGTTTTTTTTTTTTTAAATCATTTATTAAAGCACTTTTTTTTTAAAAGGGCACCTTTTGCCCTTCTTGTCAGAGATTCGTTAAAAACTGGTTAAAAAGGCCAAACACCTGACTTTTTTTTTTTTTAAGTGTATTTTTGGACACCTCGGAAAAACAAATAGTGTAAGGGCCTCCTGAGGATACATCTACATAACTAGAATATGCTGCAGATTTTCTTTTGCAGATTCGTGGGTGGAAAATCTTCATTTTATTATAGGGGCGTCCGGGACTGTGGAGTCAGGACTCATTTTAAGTGGAGTCTGAAAAAAAAAGATTCCAGTTCCAGCTTCCAAATTCATTAATTAATTACATTATATAATTATTGATATTTTATAATTGGATGAATAGTTTGTTGTTCTTTCATGTGAATTTAGTGTAATGAATTAGAGCAGGGGTAGGGAACCTTCGGCTCTCCAGCTGCTGTGAAACTACAACTCCCATCATGCTCCATTCACTTCCATGGGAGTTCCAAGAACAGCAGAGCAAGTATGCATGCTGGGAGTTGTAGTTTTGCAACAGCTGGAGAGCCGTACGTTCTCTACCTCTGAATTAGAGGATCTTTACTGCCATCAACCATTTTTGAAGCACTTGGAGCAGTTGTCTGAGTTGTGTTGTGGAAAAATAGAGGAGTCGGAGCTGGTGGTTTTGTGTATTAACTGCAAAGCCCTGGTAGCAGCAGAGTAAATTAAACTTCAACAAAATTTTATCGACATGATATATTAAATATCTGTATGGTAATGCATGCAGATGTTGGCAGGGATTCATCACCAAAATGTGCAGCACAAAATAGTTATACATGCCACTTTGTGATATGATTGGGGTGCCGTGATGTAGGTTCCATAGTCCTGTCCTGTTGCAATAGCAGTCACTTACTGCCAGCTGTAATATAGGAGCAATACCATTAATGACACTGTGGATAGGAGAAGTGTCATATCACTGGGATATGACCACCGGGCCTCCAGCAATAAGGAGAACGGATGAAAAGTTCCCCATATATCATCCTTGTGAATGGAGCACCAGTGAACTTGTGCGAGCAACGCTCCATACACTTCTATGGGGGTGCTGCAGATTGCAGGTGGATAAGTGTCCTTTATTGCACAATAACTTTAATGATTTTTCCATAGTAAAGTTATGTCTCGTGTCATAAACTGGACACAGTTGATATTGTTCAATTTCATTAACTTTTACACTAAGGCAACCTTTAGAGTAGTATGAAGGCACCTTAGATCACTCAGTCCATTGCTATTAGGCTTTATTTTTCTTTGTTTCCTTTCTCCTGTTGTGTAACTTATATCTTTTTCTGTATCTTTCCAGGCTGCTGGTCATGTTTGTAATCTCAGTTGGCATAACCATATCAGCGTATTTCATTCCAAACTCCATTGGTCTGGTTCTGTTTATAGCTGGATTTGGCTTTATTCTTAGTCTTAATTTAACTGAGATTGGAATTGTGATCAAACATCATGTGAAAAAACAAGGGAAGTCCGCAAGTAATAATGATAGCTTCTTCTGGAAGATGACTTGGAGAGAACCTGTGATATATTGTGTCATTCTTATATTGGTTCTGCTGGAGTCTAGCTTGTTACATCACTACTGTTACTCCACCTATTCCTTACAAAGTCCTCAGGCCATTGTTGGATATTGTCTCATTATACTTCTAGCTTTTTTATGGATTCTCAAAGAAATTCAAGGTGCTTATATATTGGGGATTGTAAGAAATCCCTTTTTCCAGAATGATATCCGGATGTTAAATGTCTTCATGAAGAAACAAAACCGATTACAAAAAGCAGCTCTTGTACGGAGAATTCTGCTCATGCTAGGTAAGTAGTAGAGAATAAAATATAAATAATATAAAGAAGTGCATAACATATACAGTGGCCTAGAAAGGGGAAGCAGATAATTTTGCAAGTAAGTGAACTTTTGAAGTTTCCGGATTCCCATTATTTAGCTAAGGGTACATTCACATGACAGAGCCCTGCACTCGGATGTCAATAAAAGAACTTTTAAGACTGAGTGCATGTCTGAGGGTAGTCCAATTCTACAAATCCCTCATAGACTTGAGTCTAGTGAAGGATTTGTGAACTTCTTCCAAGAAATAGCAAGTTCTATTTTTTTTTTTTTTCCGGATTGTACGCAGACTGTTAAAGCCAATAGTCATGTGACTAGATCCATTAATGTCTGTGGGGATGTGAGCTGGCTGTTAATATCAGGTATAGCGTATGGCCGATGAGCCTTGTCATGTAAATGAGCCCTTAGGGTAAGTTCACACAGAGATTTTTGGACCTCCGTCTCAGGTTCCGGTCCAAAAGCAGGGTAGCCGTGGCTTGATGCCGTTGCAGTGCAAATGAATGGGCCTAGTCGGGAGGAGGGAGTGTCTTCAGGCCAAATCGCGAGATGACTCGGCCTGAAGAATGAGCATCTCGCTTCTTTATTCCGGGAGCTGGAAGAAACGACTCCCGGAAAAAAACTCCTGAGTGGCTCCCATTTATTTCGGCCTCAAAATCCTGACCAAAAATCTCAGTGTGAACTTACCCTTATGGAGGTTTTCCTAGGCGTTGAAGGCATATCCAATTCCTAAGTATCAGATTGGTGGGGACCCAGAGTTGTGGCCGCCGCATCTCCTTCATCGTTTTCTTGGCACATCACATACATTTTGTAGAGACTGTGTCTGATATTACAGTTCTTTGCAGCTTACTCCCATTCAAGTGTATGACTGAAGCAGCAGTACCAGGGCCAACCATTACTAAATATTTGGAGCTGTGCCTGGCAACCAATGAAGAGGATGCAATTCCTTCAATTGATGTGATTATTGGGGATCCTTGGAGATGGCGACACCCCCCCCTCCTAATCTAATATTAATGGAGTATGCTAATGACAGGCATTGTTATCAGAGTCCTGGAAAACCCTATTAAAAATAAAAAAAAATTTTCTCTTTTTAAGTGCTTTTCTAAAACCTTAAATGAATGTGAATTATGCTAATTATTTTTTTTATTTTTATTTCAGTCTCTCCTTTTGCAATGGTAGCTTACCTCTCTCTGGACACTTCACTGTATAACCTGCACTCTGTGTCAGTCTGCATTGGATTCACAAGGGCTTACAGGATGGTAATGTAGTCTTCTGACTAAACCATGTTCATGTGTATGACGAACGCTGCTGATGCTTCTGGTCCTGACACTGCTTTATTGTATCTAAGATTAGAACACTTCTCCACCAGCATCTTACTAAAACACTGGAAAATCTTTATTGGAGGCAGAAACACCATGTATCTGGCAATACCTGGTGTTTTTGGCTCAAATAAAGATTTTCCATCATTTTAGTAAGATGCTGGTGGAGAAGTGTTTCAGTTTTTTAGCTGTGGATGGGATCGGATTACTACCAAATGAAGACCCATATAGATTACCTATGCATTCCCCCATTCTGCCCTACGGTCTATTTTGTGATGACTACATCATGTCCGCATGATTCGTGCAGGCAATGCGCGGCAAGCACACGGACCCCATTATACCCTATGGGGTCCATGTGCTTTTACAGAACAGCGCTTGCAATTGTGTTTGTATTCCGTTCCGGGGTCTCCATGTGGACTCTCCTTGGACAGAATACAAAAGCAGATGTGAACAGGGCATAACAATAGCTGATTCACATAAAATGTAGTCTGTGACCGATTATATGATTCTTGATAGAATAGACAATTAGTCCTGTATATGCTTCAGAGGATATTCAGTGTCTTTTGTGAAGACTAATGATGTAAGAGAATAACCTTGGTTGTTCATGCCTGATGCAATTGTACTTTTCCTGCTTCTTTCAGATCTGGCAGAATACAGAGAATGCCATGCTTGAGATGGTTGTTGTATCTATTGTACAGCTGTTTGTGTTTAACACAAATGTGTGGTGGAATGTCAGCGTGGATACTGGCATACGACTCATTTTGGTAAGTCTGGAAGTAAGACATTTTCTCATTGGTGTGGTTGTCATGTCTCTCCCTAATCTCCTGCATGATCTTACAAAGGGCATGGAGAGAGGCTGATGCCATAATTGATGGTACAACTGAGGCAGTCATATGACCCCAGATACATTTCAGGCACTTTAGATGAATTGTAGCCAAGCTTGTCAATTTTGACAGGGTTTGCTCACTGTTAGGAAAGCTTGTCTTAACCCTTTCTTATTACTGTAGATCTGCCACTGTCTGAGGTGTCTAACAGCAGCCTACTACTCTCTCTGACCCACGCATGCATGCATATAGGGTTTTCATAGATTGTAAGCCCTTGTGGGCAGGGCCCTCTATCCCACTGTTAGACGGCCATCTCCCAACATACCGCTGCCTAACCTGGTACTACACTTAAAGGCAGTCTGTGAACTTAAAATTGCAAAAAAGACAAACACATTACCTTGTAGGGTTGTTATAAGGTTTTCCCATCTGCCTGTCTTATTTCATACCGCTGCCCTGTTGCAGAGATATTTAGAGTTTTATAAATGAACTTAAAATGACTTTAGTGTTGTGTAATCTGCAGTTTGGGCTTTGGCCAGCGCTGCAGATTACCACCCCTAATTCCCTCTGAGGTCCGCCAAGCACTGGATGAAGGACAGCTCTCTCATGGCTTTGGCAAGTGCAGGGCACGCAGTACTGATGACGACATAGTACACCTGAGAGCATCATGCTACGTACTGCACTTACTGTACCAAAGACTTTCCGAGAGCCTTTAAACAGGTCCTGATGGGGTCTTAAATAGTAACACTTTAAGTCCCTTTTCTATAGCTCAGTGTCATAAAATGTAAATACCCAATTTAGTGTGAAATAACTTGTGACCACCAACCTCCAATGTCTTTCATAACTCCTTATAGATTCAGTGTTTGACAACAGAGAAATAGATGTATGGTTGAAGAGGACCCATCCCCACGTCTGACATGTCCGTTTAAAGTAAATACTTGAATACATCATGTAATATCAATTCTGGAGTATTATTCCTTACTCTGCCTTGTGGTGTTCCTCTGTTATTCCTCCTGAATAAACTGGTAACACACAGTTGTTAGTTCTTAGAAGGAATAACAGAGGAATGGCACAATACAGAGTTCTAGGAAAAGATGTTCCAGAACTATATCATGAAGAATACAGGTATTTACTACAGTAGACATGTCAGAAGAGGTGACCGGTCCTCTCTAATTGGAGTATCGACAAAAATAGTGTTAATTTCTCATTGACTCTTAACCTCTGAGGGTCATTATTCCACTCAGCTAAACCTGTTGCATATAACATTTCTAAACATATACCACAGAATATGAAGAAACACAATAAACTGTAATGTGTAAAGTTTGACTATTACTCACACATTGCAAAATATGTGGAATACACTGCGATGTGCATATTGAAAAAAATTCACTGCACAATCCAAATAATGGTTTATATAATATGTAAATGATAAACTGGAACTTCCATGATGACGTCCATTCATAATAGAGCCATAACAGTTGTATTGATTCTGTTTCCTGACCCCATGGACTTATACAGGGGTCTGTCAGGTTTCAGTAATTTTTTGAAGGCATGGTAGGCTCTGCTGGCTGCAGTAAAAATGACCAGAACACTGACAACGGCTGCATAGTACAGATATAAAGAGAGCCTAATATATTGGTTTTATTTGTTTATGTAGCCCTTAGGGCATGTATCATGTGGATTAGGTAAAAGTTATGATTATTTCCATTCCCTGTCACATTACAGCTCACAGTGCTATCACACAAATCATGTTATTAATTGACTAGTGGCAAAGACTTCATGTCTTTGGCTGGGAGGCAGCTTGCTGCTGCATAAAACTCCTCCTTCTGATCTGTCTGCAATATAGGTCAAACAAGGCTACACTCCAATAATCGAGTGATCTTTCTCTGTAATTCCAAAACTTTATAACTTGAGAAAACCTGAGGTTCTGTTAACAGAACCCTTGATAGGAAACACTGATCACTGAGAGGGTCGGGAGCTAGCAGACAATAAACTGACTGATGGTCATTGATGTTACTTCTATTCATTGTAGGTGTGTAACTTTATCCTTTGCCGTTTCTTAGGTTGCTATAATACGTGACCGTCTCTGTCAGTTAGTGTCTAAGCTGCAGTTTGCATTAACTGTTCTGTTGACGTCCTGGACGGAAAAGAAACAGAGAAGGAAATCGACAAGCAGTCTGATCACAGTGAACATCATCTTCTTCCCCGTGGTGCTGACCTTCATTATCCTCTCTGCTCTGCTTTCCTCACCTTTACTGGCACTTTTCACTTTGCCCGTCTTCCTGGTTGGATTCCCACGACCAATCCGCAGTTGGCCAGGAGCTGTAGGTGCTGCAGCTTGTGTCTGTGCTGATACAGTCTATTACCAGCAAATGGTTCCAGGTTTTGCTGCTGCGTTGCAATATGCTTTTGCTTCAGGTAGTCTCGGTAGGTGTTCTTGTATGAGTGACAAGCATTGATATCTATTAAATATCCTAAAAAGCCACTTATTTTTGCATGAGTCAGTTCTAGGGATTTGGGCTTATGAGATGATGGCTTCTTCTACCTTCACTCAGTGATTGACAGATATTTAATATACATGCTTGTATAGGCAAGGCTGTCAGCCACTGAGGAAGATGGGACAACATATATAAAAGAGTATTCCCATGGTATATCCACAGGATATGCTTAAAAAGTCTTATATTCAGGGTTCCTATCTTATCTGGATACATCAGCTGGGAGATATTTTATCCTTAACTTTCATAGAATAAGGAGGTGGGACAATTTACAGATAGAATGTAGAACATTTTTTTACATCATATTGAATTTTATGTGTAAGATTAGTAATGTTCACAGGCTGTGCTCTCCATTGCAACTAACTACTACTGTCTCAGTGCAATTGTTACGTCTTGTTACGAAATTACGCACATATCTGTGTCATATGATCAAATAGTCATACTTATTAGGAAGACATGGATGACGGTAAATGGAATAGAATATCTGCATCTTCTTTTTTTTCATCTCAGAAGTATTGACAAAGGACAAAACAGTGGCTCAGTGGTTAGCACTGCAGCCTTGCAGCTCTGGAGTCCTGGGTTCGAATCCTGCCAGGAACAACATCTGCAAGGAGTTTGTATGTTCTTCCTGTGTTTGTGTGGATTTCCTCCCATTCTACAAAGACATACTTAAATGAAAATAAAAATGTACATTGTGATCCCTATATGGGGCTCACAATCTACATTAAAAAAAGAAATATTGACAAGAATTGAATTGACAAAAACAACTGCTTACATTTTTTTTCAGATTTACTGAATATGCTAAAAATGGATGTCAAACAGAAGGGCATTGTTTTACAGGGGGTTCAGTGTTCTGTTTTATCAGACACAACAGCTCGATAGACTACATGACCTGAACAAACCCTAATAAATACCTCAGCAGACTTTGTAAGAACTTATCCGATGAGGGCGATGCACTGACATGTCGTATGACTTTGTGTTGAAAGCCTTTTCTAAATAGACACATTTGAAGCAATAGTTGTAAAAATAAAAATGGACACTGTCCTACACCCTGATGTTTGATGAAAGAGGATGACTTTTATATTCTTTGTTTTCTAAGTGGTTTACTGGCGTCTCCATGGAGTGTTGCCACAGCACATGAGGGAAGTATGACAATCAGGCAGGAACACTACTCTCATCTTTCCAGTCATGTTCTCAATGCAAGGAATGGCAGCCTGGCAGATTATGTTACACACAGCAAGCAATGTTAGAGTTCAGAAAATGAAGGTGGATGCTGTTAGTGTTTTAGTTATAAGCAGATTTTCTCTTATACGTCATGTAGTGTGCTTGTGATTTGCTATGTCACTGAGGATGGTTGTTATCTTTATAGTACACCTGTACATCACAGAACGTACCTGCTACACAAGTCACAGGGTGACATATTGAGTTTGATCAACCTTACGTCTTGGAAACTATGCTAGTGTACAAAAGTTACAACTTTGGCACAAGCCTCATTTTGTTGCAACTTTTGTCCATTTCGTGTTTCTTTTGTCGCTTTTTAAAAGTGATGAGAAACATTGAGGTTTAGTGAGAAGTGAAAGGGCCTCCGGGAGACTGACAGATTTACTTTAATTGGTCCCGAACAGCCAAGAGATGTGCACACTATATTAAGAGGTGCTTCTTAATAAATATGGACGATATTACTCCGGCATACTGCAAATTAAAGGGATCTGCCAATAGAGATTGTGTTAGTAGAGTAGTAATGCCTTGATCTTAAGGGGCTTGTAATGACATTTTTAGGCACGCGTCTGTAGGAATTACCCTCGCTCCTAATGAGTTTTAATAATTTCCCTTTCAGTGCGCTTTATGTGGGCAGAGAAATAAGACTCCAGAGGTCAAACAATATCCAGTAAATGGCCCAATATTTATTTAATATTGGATTATTCATTGCCACCAGCATACATACATAGAGTTGTGACGGTAAATGTATTGCACTTAGAAATTGCTCAGATTTATATTTTATTTTATTTTTTATTTCAGGTCTTGTTACTCCGGGATCACATTTCCTTTGCCGTTTTCAGGACCGACTTATATGGCTACTAATTCTTGAAAGAGGCTACAGTTATTGCTGTGTTAACATAAAGGTAATTTCTTTGTATTTAAAGGATATGTGTACCTTAATAGGGGAATTCTGCATGATATGCCTCAGTGTCTGATTGGTGGGGTTTAAGAGGAGTAGGTGCTGGGGAGTGTTGGCCGTGCATGCCTGCTGCGCTCTGGTATCTATTTTGGCACTTATTTTGGCCGTTTAGAGGCCACCATACACATAAGTTAGTTGGCCAGTCCCACCAAATATGGCAGATTCACACCACTTATCTCTTATGTATTAAGGTGGACCCCCATATCTTATTTCAAAGCTCCATGAAATAGACTTTTTTAAAAAAAATCAGATTCTTTTTATTAACCAATCTTTCTTTACATAAAAACAAACAAACGACAAAACAAAATCAACATAACATCAATACAAGGTAAATATGGAGACATTATCTGACATGCATAGGGGGACTGTCCATTAGGACCCCCCCACTAAAACTCCCAAACATCCTTCGATTCATAGCAAAGAATAGCACTCTAGGGATAAAGAAGCAGGTAGAGTAGAAATGAGAGATCTATCCCTAATCAGAGACGGAAGACCAGGTATATCCAATAATGCCCCCCAAATTTTTCAAATTTAGTTTGGGCCTTTCTCTGTATGTATACTCCCCTCTCCAGCCTAAGGGCTAGTTCACACGTAGGCAAAGGGGCGGATTTTGACAGCGGATTTCGCTTCAAAATCCACCCCTTTACAATGGTGGTCTATGTAGACCACCGGGCTTTTTTTTGACATGCCCTTTCTTCAGGTGGAAGCCGCGCGGCTTCCGCCCCCGGCAGCTCCCTCCTATGTCGGCTCATTCATTTGAGCCGACAGCGGAGGGGAAAGCCGCGACCGCGATGGTCGCGGCAGGCGGGTTTTGACAAGAGGTGTCAAAACCCGCGGGCAGTTTACGTGTGAACTGACCCTAATAGTATTATTGACTCTGGATATCAATTCCACTAGAAAGGGAGGGCTCGGGTCAAACCAATGATAAGCAATTAATTTTCTTTCCTGGTACAATACCCTAGACAACCCTATAAATTCCGGACTTTCCGGGTCCACCCCCTCCCCCAAATGACCTAGAAGGCAAACTTAACAGTGAGCGCAGAATGAAATGGACTTTTACATAAAATATCAATATTTTTGACTCAGTAAGGCCTTGTTCAATCTGTAGGTATTTGCATGACTTAATCCTAACATAAAACAATTGGTTGTTTTCCAGGATTTTATATTGATGGACTGTGTTTAAGATTGGCCAAAATGTATAAATGTTGGACCTTCTCCAATCAGCAAAATGAAGACACAACTGCAGTACCAGATATAGTCTAGTATATATGGGAGCCACTTATTCAGAGCAGATCTCTATCTTGGTTCATAGATGGAGCTTGTTTTTATGGTCTCCTACGGGTTGCTGCATGAAACTACACCTATACCATTATTGCCCTGTAACTCTCTAAGCAACCAGAATCCAAACTTTATTATCACACACATACTGTATATTATTGAAAAAGCTATATTACATGATAGGAAGACATCCAAATTACTGAAAAGATGTATTTTTAGTAGGTAATATTTCTAACCCTTTTCCTGCCATAGGGACTGGAGTTACAGGAGACCTCCTGCCATACAGCTGAAGCCCGGAGAGTAGACGAAGTGTTTGAAATGGCATTTGAACAAGCAGAAAATTCTGGTCGATTGGCCCTAAATAACCATTTTGGGAACGTCTTAACGCCGTGTACGGTCGTTCCAGTCCAGGTGTATTCTGATGCTAGGAACGTCTTGTCTGGTATAATCGACTCACATGAGAACTTGAAACAATTCAAAGAAGATTTCATTAAAGTGCTTCTTTGGGTGCTTATACAAACTTGCTACAAAAAGTCGAGAGCACAAGAAAACACTGATGTCGAACAAAAGGAGTCGGATATTACGGCCCTGCCCGAAAAACACCAAGGACCTCTGGATGCACGTCCAGCAGAATATAATGAATCTTCAAAGGACATAGAAAGTTACAATGATGACATAGCCGATGAGTGGTCTGATGATGACATTTTTGAAATTCTTCCCCATCCAAAGAAAACTGGAGTCAAACCAGTTGTAGCTGCATCTGCTGATGGATTCTCCATTCCGGGCAGTGTTCAGACAGTACATGTTGACTCCTATGTAGAGCAAGATGTAGCAGTGGATAAACTTTACTCAGTGGTGGGCTTTGGTCTTCCCGCTACTGACAAAGGAAACGCAACTCTGGTTGAACGTTTCAAAATGGTGGAATTTAACTCCTCTTACTCTAAGTTTCTCAGCTTACCTCAGGACTGGATTTTAGGTTCCTTAATGGGTTCAAAAATAAGCGACATGAAGCAAATGTTCCCAACAGACTGGTATGAATTTGTTTTAACTCAGTTGGATTTCCACCATGTAAATGGAAAACCTTCTGTTTTACTTGAGGAAGGAGTAAGGGACAGAGCGCTAAGGGACCAATATATAAAAGGACTGACTTCTATTTATTTTGCTTTTTTCGGTATGGAAAATTCTTCTCCCAGTTCTGCTTGGCTCTTTAGAGCTTATTTGGGGGGTATACCATGGTCGGTTTCATTAGATTGGCTAACTGGAAATCCAGAATTGTTTCAACTTGCACTCAAGGCCTTTCGGTAAGGACCTGAATGGTAAATTAGTATTTTTATATGCTTTTATTTATGGAAAAAATACAGAAGAGGGCACAGAGTGAGTGGGGGTACAAAGCAAAGGATATACACCATGACAAGACAGTCCAATGCCTATAGTTACATGATCTGTAGTCACCAATTAGAAAAGCATTAAAACTAACCTGTTGTCACTGATAAGCATGGTCTTACAGGGGAGGGGGCAAAGGCTAAAAGGGCAGTGACTGCATAAAGTGGGGAGTAGGGTGACAGTACAAAAGGAAGACAAAGTCCATAAACAATGGAGGGGACGTCCAAAAACAATCATGTAAACTTAGCGGTTGGGGGGTGGTAGGTTGGTACCATTGACAACATATCATAGCTGCTTCATCCCCTGACCTACACCCTCAACATGATGGCAAAAATATATCAGAGCGGATAATCCATCATTCTTTGCTGCGTTTTTTTTTTAGTTAAAGGCAATAACGGCCACAAAAGGAATGGGAAATATATAGGAAGTTCTTACACTTCTCCCTTCTGCTCAATCCACACCTGGCTTTGGCTAAAAAAAATGCAGCAAAATCTGCAACAACAAAAAAAGCTGCTTTTCCACAACATGGGGCCTCAGCCTAGGAAAGAATATTATTTCATACCAAATTAAGAATGTTGTCTCAATTCCTTAGGGTGCTTCAAGTAGGGTCCCAATCCACATCACATACATGAAAGGCTGAAGTTCTAAGACTATATTTATTATATACATATTAATGTATTATATTTAGTTATCAAGTAGAACAAGCATAACGTTTCGGCCTACTAGTCCTTCATCAGACGCTTGTATGGTGGAGATAACCATGGTGTGATGATGGAGTGCTTTGGTAGATGTGTGTGGTATACCATACCGGTGCAGAGAGACAACTGGGGTATTAAGGACGTTGAAACCAAGTAGGTATGAATGGGAAGGTTTCTCATGTGGTGACCATGAAATACCTGTATCAGTAATTCTTTCTCTCTGCTCCTTAGTACATTACCAAAAAAACAAAAAAAGTTTCTGAATGAGCATGTATTGTTTCATAGATGTTGGCAGGACATCTGTGCAATCTAACAACACATGCTTTTGTTGACATATTGGCATATGTGTAGGTGTAATGCTATAGGCAATGTTTATATTGGTGTTTTACAACATAATGTAGTAGAAGAAAGGCAGAATATTTCAGTCTGACATAGTTCCTTTATGGACAGGGCTGTATGGTAGCTTGTAGCTGTCGGGATCAGTCGTGGTAAAATCGTAGCACTGGTGCGGCTGCAGTGGTTTCCTTCCCGCTATGCATTTGTTACCAGGGCAAAAAAGTTACCGACTCCAGCTCCAGCTTGAAAATAAAATGATTATTTGAAATTATATTCTACAATTATTGATATTGTATCATTAATTTGGTGAATAGTTTGTCACATATTTATTTTCATGGGAATCAATCACTGGATTTTTTTCCTGAATTAGTGGAGCTTTATTGCTTCTGTCTGATATTGGCTGTCAGTCATTTATGAAAGAATTGGAGCTGGAGTCAGGCTTTGGAAAAATAGTGAGTTCACGTTGTTGGTGACCGCCATAGATAAGTCTATAGTGGAACTTCCCCTTTAAAAGGAGTGCGGCGTGCAGTAGAGAATTATGTCCGACAGAGGTGTAGCAGTCTGTCAATCAGGACCATAGGAGAGGCACATGCTGGGTTTTAGTAACAGGAGCCTGAGCACTTGTCAGGCTCCCAAAACACCTTTTAAAGGAGCTCTATCAGCAAAATTATTCTGTATGTAACCCCCCCCCCTTCATTTTAAAATAAAAACATATATGTAAATTATACTTATCGTGGACAGTCATGCACGGTCCGACGTCATCTTCTGGCACGCCCTTCTTTCAGCGACGCACTCCGGTCCTGGCTCTTCCCTGGCTACTGCGCACGCTCTGGCGCCATTTTTCTCAATGGCAGTACGCTGGCATCCTCGAGGCAAGTGATACTGTGCACGTACCGGATTTGAACCAATCCTGACGGAACAAGAGGACGATGAAGCCGGGGAAGAGGTAGAACCGGAGGGCGTCGCTGAAAGAAGACGAAGGCGTGCCAGAAGATGACGTCGGACCGTGCATCACCACCCAGCGTGCACGCTAAGTATAATTTGCATATATGTTTTTATTTTAAAACGGGACGGGGGGTTAAAATAAGATTAGCGGTGCCTGATTAGCCTTTTTAAAGGCTTTTCACGCATATGTGGGGCTCATACAGTATAATTTTGCTGATAGAGCCCCTTAAAGTCCATCTACAACCACTTGAAGTGTATCTACTGTATTCACATTTGTGTTAATCTCTTTTCATCAGGAATTTCAGCACATTTCATATAAAAAATCTCTGTTTACAGCACCATTATTTCTATCAAAAACAGCAATACCTTGATCCTTAGAAATCAGTAGAAAAAAGAAAACTGGCATACAAGAATGATGTGCCTTAAAATCTGCCACATTAAGCCAAAATTGTACCACCAAACAGAATTGCAAGCCAACCCAGGTGTTGCAAAAAGTTAAACTGAAGCATCTAATGAAGCTCCAGATTTATCCCCCAACGCGAACCATTGAGATAAATTTGGCACATTTAGCCTCATTCTAAGCCGCCTAAATGAAAGGGGTTAAGGAATAGGAATTAGCCCTTAAACAAAACCCCCTCCACCCAACTAAATTCTAATTTACTTCTATTAAAAAAAATCTATAATTACCATTATCCCTGGGGTGGTCATGTGAATGGAACTCAAAATGGAACGTCACCAGTACTCTGTCCCCCCCAACCCCATCAATACTTACGTGTCTTCCAGTTTGGGAATGGCTGTACCCCTCTTCCTCTCTGCAAGCGCTTGCGCAGTCTGGAGGTGCCTGCGACTCATGCGCAGTAGAAATGGCACTCCTTCTCTACTACGCAGATGTCACAGGTACCTCCAGTCTGTCCACGTGCTAGGAGAGTCTCCAGCCTGTGCATAAGAAAGGAGGAGGAGGAGCCGTCTCCCAGAGAGGAAGGTAGGCACGTATGATGTGGTGGGTGGGGTGGGAAGGACTAGTAGTGGGTGGGTTAGCTTAGTTGAGGAGACAGGGAGGGGGGTGTAATGGATTGAGAGAGGGGGGATCAGTGATAGGGAGGTAGTGTAGAAGGTACACAGGAAGCATCACCATGTAAGCAAATGCAGAAGATACCAGGAGCTCCCAGAGACATCCAGAAATAATTGAAAACACTACTAGAGGTATATGGGTGTATTCATTAACCCATTAATAGCACTAACAGACTTTTTTTGGCCTAACCCTGGACAGAGGCTGAATCTATGAAGATTCACTATGAGAGCATTCCCCCTTCCCCCTCATATACTGAATTATTATGAATGAATTATGCTCAAAGAGTTCAGTTTTGTCCTCTTATATCAGTTTTTATCACTGCATGTGCTTAGAAACGGTTACCTTTGCCCACTATTTGACTTTATCTCATAGGTATACCTTCAAGCTCATGGTTGATAAAGCGAGTCTGGGGCCTGTCGAAGATTTCAAAGAACTGCTGAATTATCTTGAAGAGTATGATAATGATTGGTACATTGGTCTGGTGTCAGACTCGGAGTGGCAACAAGCAATTCTACAAGAGAAACCCTATCTCTTCTCCTTAGGTCATGATCCAAACATGGTAAGATATCATTATAGTATTTTGCTGAATCAGAATACATATGAATGCACCTTGTACTACATGTTTAACATAATAGCGACTGCCTATTGTCACTTATGTGTATGTATGTGCTAACCTTGCAGAAACCCTCCTGTATATAGCAGGAGCAGGTGGGGTCTTGAGCTGTCAGACCCTGGGGAGAAAGTAGAAGCAATTTATTATTGCTTTTTTTCTACTTCTTTACACACTAGATGACACTGAAGGAGTGCAATGTAGTGAATAGAGGAAGTCACAGAGTTGCTTCTATTGGACCCAGCAGTCATGTGGTCACCAGGTGCCTCACGGAGTAGCAGAGCCCCCGGGTCTTACCAAACCCATATCACCTCCGCCAGTGACGGTTGTCAGTAATAGTGGCTGTTTTCACCTGTAACTGGGACTCCTATGGATGCAATTAAAGAAAAAAGACTGTCTCCCAGGGGTATTTTATGACCTCATGGGAGGGACATATTCTGTAACAAAAGCACATACATATAAAAGAATTTACATCTAAATAAAAGCCCCAGCGTTGATTGAGGTGGCGAAAGCTCCTCTTCGAGGTACATGCACATGCAGGGTCAATGTATTAGATTAGGAGTGTCTGTTTAATCATCTCATAAGTGGCCCTCTCAAAACCCCCTTTACTAGCCGCCACATAAGACTCCTTGTCCCCTCCATCATTAGTATTACTTAAAAATTAAACAAAGACAATGAATACTCCCTAACTCCATTCCCACAGACACGCCTGCAGGCTCTGGTTGTAATGATGTTTGTGGCTGGACGCTCATCACACTTCCCTGCCGCAGACGTCATCAGTCAAAGGCAGGTCCATGCTCCACTGTTGTATTCATCTCTCTCTGTGTCCTAAAGACACAGATGGCGTTAAAAATGCTACCTGCTGCCCAAGACAGCAGGACAGCACCCGAAATGCAGGACTGTCCTGCTTGATCCAGGCCTGCTGAGGTGGCCTCCATTACCATAGGGTCCAGTGCAGATGCATCATTTACCCCCCTATGGTTAAAGAGGACCTTTCATGGTTTGGGGCACAGGCAATTCTATATACTGCTGGAATGCTGACAGTAGCTCTTCACAGTCAGAAGGGTGTTTTTGACAGACTGTCAGGAATGTCCTTCTCCACAGCAGAGCCTATCGCGCTGTACAGTGTGAGCGGGAAGGAACACCCCATCCCCTCCTGATAATACTCATCTATGGACGAGCACTGTGAGCAAAGGGAGGGGGCGTTCCTCCCCTCTCACGCTGTACAGCGCTCTAGGCGCTGCTGTGGAGAAGGACGTTCCTGACTGACTGTCAGGAACGCCCTTCTGACTGTAAAGCGCTACAGTACCGGGACCGATAGCGCTTTACCCGGGGCACAGATCGGGAAAGCCGATAGTCCACTGAATTCAGCGCCCTGTCGGCTTTCCAGCAGTATATAAAACTGCATGTGCCCTAAACCATGAAAGGTCCTCTTTAAAGCAGCCTTTTGCACACTTCAATTCAGAAAATGTGCAACATAATCCATAGGCATAGCTCCATGTCAATTTCTCATTCAAATGATGCAGATTTTTTTTTCTGTGCGGAAATTGACTTATGGTGAGAATTGTAAAATCCACAGCTTGTCAATATATTTCTTTTTTCCAGTGTGGATTTAAAAAAAAAAGATTACCTCAAAGTTCACACCAAAATCACTACATATACATGTGAATTCTGGTGTGGATTTTCTGCTTGTAAATCCTGATAGTGTGCATGTAACCTTAAAAGCATTCATTGATTTTACTCATGTAGAGACCGTAAAAACTGGGTTAAATGGGGTGATGATATCAGATGCTCCAGAGCTCTTGGCCCCTGACCCAGATTACACAATTGCCTTTTCACCCACTGACAAATTACATTTTGATTTTTTACAAGGCTCGCCCTGTTCCATTTATTGCACTAGATAAGCAGAGGGGGCATCACACTGCCAGGGCAGTGACATCTGATCATCCGCCAAGATAGATAGTTGATACATTTAGAGAATAAGTAACTACAAGCTTGTAAAACAGAATTTATCATAGTTTTTAGTGCTTGAGTTCTTGAAGCTAAGGTCTCATGCACACAGCAGAGCTATGACGAATCCGCTTTCGAACAATATTCGAATCCCCGCAGACCCCCTCACCTGTAAACAGATCTATTGGGGTCTGGTCTATTTGACAACATTAATAATGTTGCATATGGTGCCGTTATTGCTATGAATATACCAGATAAATTAATTCAGTTGTAGCTGTACCATAGATGCAACATATTGTTTAGAGCTGATATTTAGAGCTGTATCATCCAATGACTGTAAGCTAAAGGCGACCATACACATCAGATAAATGTCAGCCATTCCTGTTCATTTTTCGGCTGGCCATTTGTATGGCTGTGTCTCGATTTGCCAACAACTGTAGATTTCAGTCACACAGTACTGCACATGTTGGATTTCAACATGCCCAATCCTTTTGCCAGTGGCTTATTGAGGCTTACATGTAGTATAGCCCAGTATGCATGCAAACACGATTATAGAAAGAAAAATCATTCAGATTGGTTCATTAGTAGGAAAAGTAACAGCACCACTCTCGGCCCTTGCCTGTGTCTGATTCTGTAGCGTAGCCCCATTCACTTGAGAGCAGCTCATCCACACAGAACTTGAAGAAACCACTGTGGGGGCAATTCATCATGGGCCTAAGTGCAACAAAAGGCTGGCATAGATTGTGTGCCCATTATATCATGTAAACCCTAATGAATATGGTGCAGGTAGTGGCTGGAGCTGAAACGCCACTTGTGACTATTTTAGTTGCAAATCGCTATTTTGCACTACAAAAGTGGCGTAACCCTAATGATGAATTCCCTCTTGTATGGTGAATGAAATTTTTATGTGCATTAGTTATTTTCTTATTTAGATTTATGAAATTTCTGTTCCATACACTTGAATGCAGTTGCTACAAATTCATGCACATAGTGCTAAAAAAAAAACAACCTCCATTCAGAAGCGCATAACAGATTTTCAGATACACTTTTCTGCCAGGCCCCATATGTTCTGAATCCAGGTAATAGACTGCCTTTTACGTGTCATTTCCTAGATCCCAGCAGCACGTTATTATCAGGCTGGACACATGCCCATAAACCCGGCCCAGTTACTGATCTCCTTGTAGTTTGTTGACATCAGCACTACTGTATTTCCTTGCTGGGATTTCATGTAAATCCGGTTCTTCTTAACAAGCCGTAACTGTATTGGATAATATTTATCTTGTATGCAGGGTGTATACACTGGCAGAGTGCTCACCTTACAAGAACAGCTCGTGCAGATTGGAAAACTAAATGCAGAAGCCGTTCGTGGGCAGTGGGCAAATCTGTCCTGGGAACTGTTGTACGCCACCAATGATGATGAAGAACGCTACAGTATACAAGCCCACCCCGTGCTCCTACGTAACTTAACTGTGCAGGCAGCAGACCCACCTCTTGGATACCCCATTTATTCCTCTGTACCTCTCCATGTGCCTTTGTATTAATCCATATGTAATGTGTTTCTGCATGTTCAGTGGAAAACACTAGTTTGACCTAGTTACACAATTCTAGATGCTGCTGTTGGATTTTTTTTTTTTTTTTGTTGGTCATATATATATAATTTTCTTTTTTATTAAACTGCACGTACCGATGTTGTTCCCTCCACATTACCTCTTCACTTTGTTTTATATGTCCGATAGTAAATTTGACAGGCGACTTGAAATGGGTCATTGCTTCCTCTGTAAATAGGTGTACACTTTTCAAAAATGTCTGTCCAAAATGTGTATAATGTATAATATTTCTTTTATAAATTGTTCATTTTGATTGTAGTAAATCAGTTTGTTTATGTTGGTTTGTTACGTCAATTGCACCAGATGATGCAAACAATGGAGGAAATCTATAAGGCTAACTGCATTAGAATTTTTAGGGTTTGTTCACACAGCGGAATTTGCTGCGGCTTTCGCCTCCCATTAATTTCAATAGGAGGTGGAGATCAAAGGAGGACACGAAACACAGAAGTGTCTAAGAATGCACCAGATTTACAGTTTGAGCATCTTTAGGCTCCTTAGTGTAAGTTTACACCGCTTACAAGATTAGTTACGTTATTATGTTGAAAAGTCGAGTCAAGGATTTTTAAGGTCAATGTGCTTTTAAAAAAAAAAACTTTATTTAACACAAGGTCAAAATCTCAAATATCGTACCAGGAGAAAAATCTCAGACAGGAATAACTGTCCTACCATATTTCATATGTACTCATCAAAATTAACAATAGCCATTATTTAAGTCCTGAGTCCTGTATGCCAGATCCTGAGTCCTGCTCATGCCTTCAGTACCTGCCAGGACTTTCAGACTAGCAGGTAACACCATCTTGAGGAGCCGATTTTATTTTTTTTTTTTTCCCTTTGTTGATAAGTGACTGCTCTTACATATGCTGGCACGCCTCACAAAGTATGCTTGAAAAAAATTAGAGAAGGCTTCCTAGCTACAATGGAGATTTTATCATTTTGGTGGCCACATTTTAGATCCATATAAGGCTGTTAATTCAGTTTATAGAAGATTAGACTAAAAATTTATAAAAATAGTCAATTTCAACTACAATGAATGTCTGATCATATTTCAGACGAACAGGGTTAGAAATTTTCAAGATCTTTCATCCTTTGCTGGATGCCACAGTACATGCTCAGTAACAGCCAACATGTAGTTGTGTCTACCAAATGGTCATCAACCATCCCCCTACATCAGTCTGTGTACAATCGCCCTCCTACATCAGTTTGTGTAGAACCATCCCCCTACATCGGTCTGTGTAGAACCATCCCCCTACATCGGTCTGTGTAGAACCATCCCCCTACATCGGTCTGTGTAGAAACATCCCCCTACATCAGTCAGTGTACAACCATCCTCCTACATCGGTCCGTGTATAACCATCCCCCTACATCAGTCCGTGTACAACCATCCTCCTACATCGGTCTATGTAGAACCATCCCTTGGGTTCTCTGTTCCTACAAAGGTGTGCACTGCCTAAACCGCTCTCCGATCCTCCAGGTAGTTCTATTGACCAGTCACAAGAGCTCATGTTGGCACTTCCTAGCTTAAGGTACACATTATCCAAAATCATTGTGCCTGATGATATAGGCAGCTTAAAGCATTCTTGCACCTATGAAGTATTTCAGAAGATTTTATAGTGACATCAGGAGAGGCGCTAGGGAATACCATTTTGTTGTTGGAGGCAACCGATAAAATGCCAAAGCTTTTCTTGCAACTTCTAGAGGAAGGTTGTGCTTTATGATTTGCTTTAGCCAATGGCTAGGATCTATGGTGACCCGTGCTGTGACTAGTGTTATGACTGTAAAATGCACCCATACTATCACCATCTGAATGTTTATGCTGTTTGAGCTATCGCTGGATATTGACATTCATTTTGTGAGCATCTGAAAACAACACTGGTAGAAGAGATGACCCCAACCCTGCAGTGACTATGCCAACTAATGATTTTGTACATGGTATGGTCATGCTACCTTATACTAAATCTGACTTCTTGTTACTGCCATTAGTAGGTGTACGTTAAGATTTGTATGTATAAAAGAGCAAGTTAGATCAAGCCCAGAACAAAAAAAACAAAACAAAAAACCTGTATATGGTTTTGAATCACATGTCTATCCAAGATCAAGCTACTCTATCACACAAAAAGCATGTAAATCAAATAAAGCATATAAGTCTTACCAGAGGATCTTTCACCATCTCCACCAATTCCAGTTGTTAGCATCTGTTAATAGGCACTGATTCCAGCACAGTTGGAATTTTTCCTCTAGCCCCGCCCTAATGAAAGAGCCTAAATGGCATAATAACAGGCACCAAAACTAACACTGATTACTCGGGAATAGTGGGGGATAGAGAAAAGATTCCAACTGTCCCAGAATCAGTGAAGGGGCTGGATTTGTCAGACATGGTGAAACCTTGACTTGTGCAGGAGCATATATAAGAATTCGCTCATCTTGGAATGACATATTTTGATAATACTCTTCGTACCAATATGAGAAAAAAAAAATTGACTATGTTCTATATAGTTGGTCAAAGCATGATTATGTAGATAGTGCATATATGTTTATATCGGTGCTCTCCCTCACCGGTAGTGCAATAAAACATCAAAAATTGAAGCCAATAAGCGCAATCCATGACAGAGCCGGTAGCATTGCTCCGGTGTTACTTTCCTGTTCATAAGCATAATACAGATCTGCTGCTTCTCATAATGGCTGAGGACATTTTCATTTAGGAGGTTTTCTTTGAAAATGCAAAAGTAGAATCGGCATCCTGCAGCGAAAAAAAAATGCACAAGGTGTTAATACAAGGCTTGACACTGTGTGGTCATATCCTTAAACTTCCCACCAGAATGGTTGACCATGATCTTACATTATCAAGGGGGCATTTTTTTTTATTCCCCCACAATATAATTTAGTCCAGATTTACTACTGCGGTTTCAACTAGACACTGGGATAAACATGGCTTTAGTTTGTGGTAAAAGTTTGTCTAAGTTTACACTGTTGAAATATTAGTAAATCTGGACCTTTATTTCTAAACCCAGTTTAAAACCAATGACTTGGAGTGTTTTCTGCTGCTGAAAATTTAAAGCAAAAACTGCAGAAATTCTTGAGTCTTTCAGTGCAGTGTGGACATACCCTAAAGTGACAGTGGAAGGATGGGGAGTCCAGTTGGCTAGGAATCCTTAAAGCTACCCAAGAACCTTAAAGAGGTTGTCTAGGCTAAACAAGGTTTTCTAATTAGGCCATATGCGTCTGTCGCTGATACTGCAGTGTCCTCCCAGGGAGGTCCGGGCAGCTGCCTTCTTGTTGATGACTTTCTCGCCAACTTTTACGTTCCAGATCCCTTCCACTGGGGCCATTGATTGGCAATCAGGAAGGAAACCAGTGACGTTGCAGGTAGTGATGTACCCCGTTCCCTTCTTGAGACCGCTGATTGTCCTCAGTGGTCACGTGTGGCAGGTACTTCCGTCTGAAGACAGCGGAGCTGCAGGATTAGACTGCTGGTGGGAGGCACCAGAGACCTGTCACTATGGTTTTATTTATTTATTTTCACATCCGCTGGCCTAATTAATAAATAAAATTTTAGGCCGGACGACCCCTTTAAATCACCACTAGCTATCCCCCCCCACCCTATATATAAATACTTGTCTGAGACTACATGTGTTGTCAGGGCAGAATAAGCTGAGACACTGATTAAAATCCAAGAATTTCCAGCAACTTGCAATTCTACCATCACTAGCGACAACATTTGGAATTTTTCTGAAATGTGTATTCTGAACTTGCCACCTGCTTGTATGCTAAGAATTCTCAGCCTTCAGTTTCAGTGCTTGAGGGAAGTATAAACTGTCACGTTCTCATGCATACTTTTACTGTTCCAACATGTAGGAGACCAGGATACTTCATTAGTCTACATTAGATCAGGCCATGATGTGGTACGTGCAATTTTAGAAAATGACCTTACGATGCTCCATTCAAACAGAACGGAGCTTATTACATATTCATTCAATACGTACCATTGCAAAGTGTTATACTTTGTTTCGGGAACAACAAGCCACCAATGTTTGCATTTTGGGTTTACATGCGCTGCCTTTGACGGATTCAAGCCTGTTTCAGCATAAGATGCTATGTACATGAAGAGAAGAACTACATCTAGCTATTGTATGACTAATATTTAGCATTATTTACCAGTTTCTGGTAGAAGCAAGACATATATAGAGAAGTACTGACATGTACTGATAAGTAAAGTGTTCTGGCTGTGAGAGAAAGCAGCTTTTCTGCACCATGAGGCCTTAGCCTAGGTCTGAGTTTCTTCTCTGCCGTTCCTGCTCACTCCTCCCCCTTCCCTCTCCATAGACTTGTATGGAGTGTCTTTAGATGGATATAGAAGGGGTTTTTGGAGGAAAATTAATTTTAGCACAGGGAGGGGGAGCAGAAGGAGGCATTGCTCTCTAAGATGTATAATAACGTTTCTTAGAATCACCTATAATATTCATGTATGCAAAGTTGCCCAAATTGCATATATTCATTATATAGGTCTTCACACCCTAAAGTGGGTCATATGCATCACTTACTATTCCACTTTTGAAGTTCTGTATTCTCTTCTGACCACCTTTCTGAGTTAGCCACCATCCCCAGGTGGGAGCATACTGCCAGAGGTAATACAGCATGAGATAGGGCTGGTCTGCAATCCAGGCTTCATTCAGGTTGTTTGCAGTAGAAATCAAAATAAGACGAACGCAGCGGTCTGTTTCCATCTTGTGACTTTGGTCTGTTTTTGTTCCGACAGACTTGAAAGACAAGAAAAATGAGGTGACACCCATCCCGTGGTGGATCTTACAAGGCAGATTAAAACCGTGCAGATTTTGTTTAGTTTGCACATAGATTTATATCACAGAAAAAAAATTACTAAACCAAATCAATACATCTGAGTAGAATAGTTTTGGAGGCCAGTGCATGGTATTAAAGGAACTCACTAGCCTCCAGAACACCCTTATTCAGATGAGTGCCATTGATTTTAGTCAGATATTTGTACCATATAATCTGCTCTACGTGAACATACCCTTGAAGTCGTCCTTTGCTCACTTTCCTGTATCTCTGCAAGTTTTTCAACTTTTCCAGACAGGATCCAAATCCTGTTTTTTGGCACTACACATACTGACCCTGTATAATATGAACTATGCTATAAGTCCTTCAAAGGTAGACATGTCTACAATACTTGGAATAGTGTAAGCACACAAAATGCGCTATTAGTTAGAGTTAACTTATAAGCACCACAGGTATAAGGTAACCACATGAACATACATTGAGGTCCACAGAGAAATACACGTGCAGGATTTTACCGTTTCAAACTGTTCAGTACAAGCATTTTCCACTACTTTAGACTGTACGGGTCCTGGGCATATATTGATGACGGCGATATCTGGATAACATCCAAGCTCAACTCTCAGGCTATTAAAGAATCCCTGCAATATAAGAATCCACAAGACTATTAATTTATTACTTTTTATAGAATACACCTTAAAAAAATGATTTAATACAATTTAAGATTCAATTTGGTGCGTCATTTATAGGGTATACATATAGTCATTGCAATGTATGCAGTATATCGGATTGTGTACTGGGTGAGGTCAAAGTTGTGTAACATTATGGGCTACGGTCTGTATTGCCTTCAGTTATTCTTACACGTCTTGTGTTGCTGCCAGTTCAGAGCTCAGTAATTCTCTCTAAAGAACAATCCCCTTTTACCAGGGATATTTTGTGCACTTATTTCACTATCAAGATTAACATTAGCATCTTATTCAGTTTAATGGATTATTCTCATCTCAGCAAATCATGGCCGAGATGGGAATAAATGGGACTGTTCTGGAACAGAAGAGCAGTGCTGCTGTATGCTATTTCCTTAACTCCCATACAAGTTAATGAGTTGCAGAAACAGCGTAGAACTTTTAGCTATGCTGTTTCTGTAACTGTAGATTTATATAATTGCTTTAGTCCAGCTGTGTGACACTCTTTCCGTAGCTCCCATTCACCTCTATCGGAGTTACAGAAACAGTATAGAGCAGTGGTGCTCATCTGTTTTCTTAAAGAGTACCTCCAGGTACATTATCTTACTCAAGAAAAAGGTTTTCAGCTCCATTTTTCACATGTTAGTCTGTAAAGAGGGAAGGGGAAGCTGCTCAAATAACTGCTGCTGCTACATAAATAAGAGGCAATAAGTCAACTAACCAGTCAGCAGCAGCCTCCAGCTCCACCCCTCCCTTCTCCATAGAGTTCTATGTGTGAGGCTGAGCATGGAGTATAAGGCAAACAAGCAGTCAGATTGAAGATAAGGAGCAGGAGAACAGCTTAATAAGTGGTTAAGAAAACAGATCTCCTAACTTAATCAATTTTTCTTGTATTTGCATGCCAAATTAATATATGACTGGAGCTACGCTTTAAGTCCCCTTTCCCCCCCAAGTGGTCAGAACTTTTGGGCAGTTAATCCCACAACGGCCAAGATTTATAGAGATATTTATATTGTTGCAGTTATGTGTATACATGTGGACACTGATGGAGATTGTGACACATGGAACAGTATAGCAGTACATTCTAGCACTGGTTTATTGTTTTGTGCTCAATAACAAGTCCACAAACATTTGCCTTGATGATATGAAGCAACTCGTTTGAGCAATTAATCAAATAAACACTGATGAAATATTTACCTGAAGCGCATGCTTACTGGCAGCATAACCTGTTGACAGGGGCACTCCGATCAAGCCTGTAATGCTGCTTAGGGTGACGATCTTTCCTTTCTTCCTCTCAATCATGTGGGGTAAGACATGTTTCGTTATGGAGACCGTTCCTATATAATTCAGCTCCATCAATCCCTGATAAACATTCAGGCCTGTATCCACAAACAGCGAGCGCTGTGACCGCCCACCATTATTCACTAGTATGTCAATCTGCAGAGAATGAAATGACGTGAAAAATTATAACTTTTACATTCTGATAATAAAAGGCCTCTCAAAAATATTGAGAGCGACTACAAAGAAAATCTCATGATGGAAGATCTGGCATATTGCACCTCTGCACAGCCCAAAAACAGACCATGCAATACTTAATTTCTTCTATGGTGCTGCACCAGGACTGAATGCTTTTTGCCAGATTCTAACTTTATTCGGAAAATATTATTCTTAAAGTTCAAAATAACAATGGAAATTCATATCCATTACACATGTGTGCCATTGTGTGAAACATGCCACTCAGTGACATCTGTCAGAGGTCTACATCCAAGGGATGCTGAAAAACAACATGTGATAAAGTCTTAGGCTAAGACCCCACGTGGTGGGTTGCAGCAAAACAGTCATGCGGGGGAAAAAAAACACGGTGACAACACATCGCGGTTTTTCCACACTGCTGTCCGTAGGTAGAATTGACATGCTGTGATTTCCAAAATCATAATGGTTTTGGAAATCGTATGCATATTTTTCCCGCAATGTGTGGATGAAATTCACCTTGCAGAGAGTGTAAAACACCATTGCAAAATTGCAGCATTTACACCACGTGGGGCCCCAGCATTAGGAAGCCTGCACACGGAGTTATATTCCGCTCATTCTAAACTTAAAACTCGTTCAGAGTGAGCGGCATAAAAACCAGATCCCATTGATTTCTATGGGTGCTAGCATACGTGTGCTACCCGTTGAAATCAATGGGAGGCTTTTTTTCTATTGCTTTCAATGTGATACGCGCATAGATTCCACCTTTCATACCCTGTTAAAATGAAAGGGAGTCAGAAAAAGCATTTTGTGTAATCTCATCCATACATTGCAGAAAGAAAAGAAAAAAAGGTTAAGTTGCATTTTCCTTATATATTTAATAGGGGGAAAAAAAAAAGTCAGTGGAAATTAAAAAGACGTTTTGTAGCTGTGTTTCACTATGTGGGGCCTTATCCTTAATCATTTATATTTAGATTTTTTTTTTTTTTCTTTTGTGTAAGGTCACTAATGGTCCATATGATTAAGAACTTGGAAAAATGTCACATTATAGTGTATGCTTACTCTTCCAAAATGTTTTATGACTTTGTCCGTCGCTGCCTGGTGTGTACTCAAATCGGTCAGATCAAGAGGAACAATCAATAGATCCTTCTCTTCCAAACTGCTGATCTCTGATAAAGAGAAAAAAAACAAAAAAAAACCCCCCAAAACATATGATATATAAATCACTTTCGACCATAAGCATATTAAACAAGTTCCGCAATTCCTTAGACGACCACTCTGCATTTATAAACTACAGGCTGCTATAAGCAGCATATGTATTCTGCAGAGGGCAGCTATGGTGAATCTGCCTTAAAGGCAGCTATCTGGCACTTTTACATCAATTGTTCCTACTGAGAATAGGAGCCACAAGAGTAGAGATCTATTATGGTGTGGAAGATCACACCCCAACAGCCTGGCATTGAACCTCAGGTCATCAATATTCATAGAATTACATAGTGCACTAAAGCTGGCGATTATCAGTGACGATCGGCCAAGTAGATGATGAAAACATCCACTTGTGGCTGAGTGATGGCAGATTGTAGTCTGCCAAGAAGAGACTGACAATACAGGACATCATCGGTCAGCTGTTGCCTTAAAATACCAGAGTTTGGCTCATGTTCAGCCAACCTGCACAGACACATTGTTGTTTTTTTTTTTAAACTAAACTGCCCCCAAAGTTAAGGCACTTTAGCTGCTACTACAGATATACACCAGAAAACTGACATAAATGGTGATAAATCTGATGGGTCCCCACCCACACCATGCAACAATTTTTGCCACAATTGGCACTGAAAAAGTTGCAAGCTTGAGATTAGCTTTTTATGCCACTTTTCTGGTGTAGTGACATAATAAATCTGTCACAAGGTAGGGCCCCAACAGACCATTGCACACAGTGATGTCGATGCTAATGGAAATAGTGTTTTATGAACATTTGCAGCTTATGTAAGTATCTTACAATAACATTATTGCATCAGCTAGGTGAATAAATGATATAGAATAGATTTCCATTATAACTATCGGGCAAGGTGTGGATCAGGGCTGGTGGCGCGTGTTTGGCACAGGAAACAACATTGCACCAAATCACACTAAGATATTATCCCTCTAAGCCATAAAATTGATGCATTCCCTCTCAGTATATCTAGTACATGTATATTGGTACTGCTGCACACTGTGCTATTTAAGCTCCATACATTACTACTTGTACTTACCTTGGAGAGTTTTAACACTACATATACCCTACACATTTAGGTTCTCCTGACATATATGTTATATGTCAGATTATACCGACTAGCAGGCAGCATACACTGGGGATACTGCTTTTTCTTTTTTTACAGCATAGAATAGAGAATCATTGATTATAATCCATATACAATATACGTGCACCTATGGTTGGCAGATACCCCCGAGTAGTATGTATTAAATGTATATATTTCTCAGGTTTCCTTCTTAAAGGAATGCACGGACAGGCAGTGTACAACAAAGTGTTAAACATCCCATTGCCAAGAAGAGCCATAAAATGTGCTGTTTAATTGGAGACATGTGACACTTTCTGGCATGGAATACGTGCACAGTGGCGTAAATAAGAAAAATTAAATCCATCTTGCAGAAACAGTAATATACAGCGCCAATGTTAGTAGAAGTAATTCTATAGATCCTACATACCAAAAAAACTGCAATTATTTTTTTTAGGATCATTTTATACACCAGGTACAAACCTCAGTCATGTAACTCAAACATCCAGCCACCTGAGGATACCTGTATTTATTTGCACGGTTCTCCTTTGTGACATACGGTGCCCTTTATACTACAGGATGCACGTTTTGTTGTGTGACTAATCCGACATAACGCATAAGCACACATCACTTACATTATAGAGTTGCACAACTGTGCAATTGCAGGAAACACAGTTTAAAGGGTGAAGAAATGACATTTCTATGGACAATAAGGGTTAAGGAAATCATCACGTAGCCACCAGATGTGGATCCTATACTGTAGACCTCACATCTGTAGAGATGGGGCCCTCAGTGACTGTTTACATGCAGGGGCCACAGCTCAGCCTCACTACTGACCATACTCTTATATACTGGAAGATGTCATACCAAGACACTTTTTTTTCACCCTCAACAATTCGCCTTCTCTTCTGGCGGACAGGATTATTGAAGCGCCTAATTTTGCAAGTTGGTAACATAATTCCTCCCCGATACCACTGGACGCCCCAGTGACCCAGATGACGTTACCACGCAGTTTACTTTCTGTGAAGACAAAACACAAGTTACTTGTATTAAACTAAGTTTTACAAAGTATTTGGCACAGCAGAACATGATGCTGGCAATGGCAGTCCCATAAGTTACAGCTGTGGAACTACAAGTTCCAGCATGGCAGAAAATGACACTGGGAGTCTCATAAATTGCAAAGTCACAGTTTGTATAGTTGTAGAACTAGAAGCACCAGCACACCAGGGCAGTGACAGACCTAGAGGATGCAGAGCCACACTTTGCACCTGTCAGAGGGCAGCACATTGTCTTACATGGCTGCCACAATATACTGTCAGGATGGAGAGAATATTAAGCTTATTACACACTCGTCACGCAGCTTATCTTCTAGCCAGATAATTACCTGGGGAGACGCCAAAGCGCTCAGCCCACAACAAAGTCAAGTCTCCATCGGCTCTACCAATCCGGACGAGCTGTATGACACAGTATAGGAGGAAGCCGAGCACCAGTAACGTAAAGCAGGTGAGCAGATCCATAGCCGCACTGTGGACGTCGCTCCTGGCTCTGCTGTCAATCACTGGCCGTCTGGAAGGGGCGCGTCACGCTCAGAGCCCGCCCCCTGCTAATAATATGAAGGGCGTGGTCATCGCACAGCCCCTCCCATTGTGTGTGGAAGGTTAGGCTGACAACTACCTTCACAGAACCCCTCCCAGATCTAACATGGCCGCGGCACGCCATGTTAGATCGAGGAGGGGTTTTGGAGGTTTGTTGTTGCATAAGTACAAAGGCTTGCCAAGGATGGAGGAGAGACAGGGCTGCTGCTGAGCACATGACAGACATAGGGGATAATGGACGGCGTGCAGCACAATACACTGTACTCTGCAGAATAGGGGATTCTACAATAGAGTCACTTGTACATACATCTCATACACCTATTATATACAGACTTATATACACACACACACACACACACACACACACACACACATATATATATATATATATATATATATATATATATATACACAAGAATTCATTTTTATAATATAGAGAGATATATATGATATTAAAGGATTATCTTAATATATATAATATATATATATATATATATTATATATAGATAGATAGATAGATAGATAACATTTCCCTTCATTCTATTAAGAAGGTTTCTATATCCTTAGGATGGGATATCAGTATGTTATCAGTGAGGGGTACAACACCTGGGACTCCCACCAATTAGCTGGTTGAAGACGCCGCAGTCTTGGTTGGCATTGTGTTCAAACCTATTTACTTGAATGGGACTGAGCTGCTGCAGTACCGTATGACCAATGAACATAACAGCATCAGCACAGGGAAGATGTCACAGCAATCTTAAAGGGGTTGTCCCATCACAAGGATCCTATCTATACTGCTTGTTAATGTGGATGTAAGACTTTTCCTACATACACTGCTTCAGCAAAACGACTTTGTTTGTCCACTATCTTACTTTATTCATTTTTTTTTTTTGACACATCCCTTGACTTATCTGCTCATAAGTCAAGTGATGTATCTGCTGCTCTGAGGGAGGAGGAGCTAAGTGCTGCTATTCCGGGGGAGGGGGGGTAGGCCGGAGGAGCGGAATAACAGCATTGCTCCTGCCGCTGTTGGCTTCATGCAGGGCAGGAGCATAGCAATGTTGCAGGCATCTGTGCCGGCGTCTAACCCTCCCCCACATCCGCCTCTCTCTATTACAGCGGATGCCGGGTCTGTATTCGCATTGTGAAGGCTAGACTGGTCTCACCATCTATGAGCGTGCATGCCGCTGGCTTTGCATATGTAACCCCGCCCACCAATGATGCAACAAAGCAGGAAGAAGATTTTACAGCACCGAAGACTGGTGAGTATGCGACATGGGAATACCCCTTTAAAGCATAACTAAACTTTCGGAAAACTTTAGATTTTCTGTCAGTATTTGTGTCATTAATACATTTTGGATCCTTTCTGGGAAATCCTGCATTTTTTCAGTCTTTTCCTTGTATTCCTTGTCCTGTATTGACAGCAGTTTTTTTTTCCTCTCAGCGAATTATGGTGTAAAGTGTATGGCAGGGGTCTCAAACTCAATTTACCTGCGAGCCGCTGGAGGTAGAGTCTGCTGCCAAATCAGGTTTTCCGCAAGAAAAGCTCTTACAAAAGCATTCCAATGTTATCAATATCAATAGATATGTTTTAAGATTAGCAACCCCGAGATACAAAATTTATATGGTTTTGTTTACATTTTAACCCCTTAACAAAAATCCAAAACTGTGCCAATTTTTTTTTTCTAAAAGTCGCCATATTCTGACACCGACCAGAGGCATTAGCACTGGGTATCTACTGTGTAAAACAGTAGACACCTGGCAGCTATGGCAGCCACCCGACTCCCGGGCGACCGCTATAGTTTAACACCCGGTGTCTGCTGGGGGCCGCAAACTATTGTCACGAGGGCTGCAGTTGGCCCGCAGGCCGCGAGTTTGAGACTCCTGGTGTATGGGCTTGGAGTACGGGGCTATGTAAAATGTGGAGAAAATGAAGGTAGGGTCAGTTCAATCAGTTGTGGTGCAGGACTTCCAGAGGTGACTTCATGGTGTGCATTGCAATGGCTAACTGTGGAGGGCACCAGAACACCGGGGATAGGTGAATATATTTTATGTTTCACCTTCCCTGGCCTCCTCCCTGAGTTGTCCAATTCTTGGACAACTCCTTTAATTAAATTGTACAGCTGCTATGAAACAAATGGTGTGCAATGTAAAGCGTGAAGAGGTCACGGTGCTCGTACGATTGCCATGGACCCTTCAAACAACTGAGCAGTAGATTGATCTCTTATTAATGATCTTTGCTGAGGATAAGTCATCAATAATAATTAGCTGAACAACAACTTCAAGCCACATCCCCAAACCATGCCCCCTTTGTCACCCTGGCTGGTATTTTTTGGTGAAAAGCTGGCAAGCCTACTCTCAATGAGAACCTGCTCATCAACTTACAAGACAGACTTCTTCTTATTCCTTGTGTACAGTGTCTTCTGTGTGCTTGTAACATGCACAATAAAGTTATATTAGGAAGTGCTGTAGAAAAGGTGATGTTTATATACCAATGATAAAATACAAAGAAATCTCATCATGTTACTATTGCCATAGTCTGTGATGGATTCATACATTAAAGGGTTTGTCTGAGCTTAAGTCCTCAGCATAGGCCATAAATACCTGATCAGTGGGGGAGGGCTCACAGATGGCTCCTAGACCAATGGGCCGTACATAGCCATTTCTGGCGCCCATCCTATATACAGTATTATATTCAGTGCCAGAAGGAGAAAGCTCCGTTCCCTATATAGTATATGGGCGCTGTCACTGCAGCTCTACTGACTTCAATGGACTCAACACACTAGGAGTGATAACAGGGGGGTTATCCTCCATAAACTCACCAGCGGCTAACCCACTGTGATCTAGTAACATAGTGGATGAGATTTAAACCTGAAGTACAAAGTAAACTAAGCTGTGGTTCTCAATATCTGACTAAATGTCAAATATTGCTGTAAGTTATACCCACAATTCAAATGTATGTAGTGGCAGCTGCATGCAGATGAAAGCCAACATGCATGTGGCCAGCAATTATTACACTATTAAATGGGCAAACACCTGTATAATAATACAGTCATTGGCAGTCACATGCAGGTAGGATTGTGTCTACATGCAGCTGCCTCCATGCTAGAAAGTAGCCTAAAAGCTGTAGGAGGCCCCTAGCAATGCCCAACAGATGTCCTGCACAAAAACTACTTGATTGCAGGTGGGTTTCGTTTTGGCAACTTTCAGAGGGATGTGCTGTTGAATTTCCCTGAAATCATCAGCATGTTCATAATGTGTGGCTACAGCCTTACAGCAGTTTGCATTAAAGGGAGTCTATCACCTCCTCCCAAGCATATTCAACAGCCAGCACCATGTTAGAGCACATTATAATAAATATAATTACAATAAAAACTATATTTGCCTATCTATAACCCCTTATGTATGGAAGATCCAACAGTAGAGCGGGAACCAATGGCTTCCTCCTCTATCGTCTATCTGAACCTTATCAGTGTCCTGCAGATGCCAATACAGTTGAAAGTGCTTTTGGAGTTTATAGAAGCCCCCAGCTATGCCTCTGCTATGTAGTAGTCAGGGTACTCCCTTTATATCACTGCTGGAGATTTATTAAAACTGTCCAGTATCAAAAAAATGTGGTACAGGAGAATGATTTACTGTATATATGAAGTGTGGTGAGAATATCATATTTCTCAATGCAGTTATGCCAAAACTGATGAAATGTTTGCATGGTGTCTATGTAGTGCCACCATAATAGGTACAGGATCGCCTTCGAAGTCTTTCTAATAGCAGCTATTGTTGGACTTTAACACGTGTAGAGCCCCACCTCTCCATTTCAACTAGTGTCCAACTTACATACCTTTCCCCATTAAATTCAGCTTTGAAAATGACACCATTTGCCACCATGTTCGTCTTTTGTTTAAATTGCCATTGTGATGCCATGTCGTAGGCACATCCATGGGGGCCAATCATGGCAAAGAATTTCTTCCACTTCCTATCTCTTATTTTGATATTTAGAAATATATGTTCCCTATTTTGCCAATGACAATGTTACAGGACCATATGGGTAGAACATACCGTACATTCACATAATACAATATGTATATTATGTAATCCAAACTTATTTATTAAGCCTTAAAATGATGTTTGCAGACCTAGTTATACCTGTGCTTGAGTAAACCAGGTGAAGTATGTGACACAGTCCTGAAAGTACCTTTGTAGCTGGATCTGAGGCTGCTGTAGCTGTGATTACATAAATTGGATTAAAAGATTATATTCATCTGCTGCCAGATTATATTCAATAACACACAAAAATGTTTAATCTCTAGAAAAGAAATACATAAATGTTTGCTAGGGGTAAACTCACCTTTCGTGTGATACAATATGACACATAGATATAGAAAGCAGTTACTTAAACCTTTATACTTATGAGCTAAAGGAGTGCAAGATTTGGTAAAACATAGAAAGACTAGTGACTGGTAAGGGGTCCTAACTCATGTACCCCAATTAATGTCATCTTCAATCCTAAACCTCATTCAAGATAATAGTTAAATGTGGACCTACAGTGGCCCCCTTGACTTACAATTTTAGGTGGTTCCAGGAAACTAATGTCGATGACTAAGGCTGAGTTCACACCTGCACCTGATTTCTGATCTGGCATTCTGGTCTTCATTCCACCTGAAAAATGCGGAGAGAAAAGTCCTGCAAGCAGCGCTTTTCTCTCCACAATTTTTGGGTGGAAACTGGTCGCTCCCCATTATAGTCTATGGAGCTCTAGGGATTCAAATAAGGCCTGGTTCATATCTGCGTTCGGTATTCTGTTCAGGGAGTCCGTATGGGGACCCCCCCCCCCGAACGGAAAACCAAACCCATTGACAAGCAGTGAGCTTATGAAAGTACTTGGACCCCATAGACTTATAGTGGGGTCCGTGTGTTTTCTGCGCGGTGTCTGCACAAGTCAAAGTACTTCATGAAACACAGAGACCACGCAGAAAACACATGGACTCCATTACAGTCTATCGGGTCCGTGTGCTTTCATTGCTCACCGGTTGTCAACACGTTCAGTATTCCGTTCGGGGAGTCCCCATGCGAACTCCCCAAAACGGAAAAATGAATGCAGATGTGGGGGGGGGGGGGAGGTGGTTTGGGGTGGTTCTGGGGGTGGGGGTTAGGCAGGGGGTCCAGGGGGGTGCTTTGGGATGGGAGCGTTAGGGGGGAATGGGGGTGGGGGGAGGGAATAGGTAGTGAGGCCACACGGGGGAGTTGGTATGTGTAGCACTGGCAGGGGACGTTGTTGCGTGCCGCGGCTAGGTACCGGATTCTGTGTGTGGATGGGAGTGGCGGGCTTTGGTGCAGTACGGTGAGGAAACTGGCTCGGCTATACCGCGCATGCGTGGGGAAGGCAGATGGGTGCGCGGGGGAGTGTGGGCCTGTGTAAGTGGTGATTAGCGCAGGAAGTGAGGGCGGCGCGGACGAAGTCGCGGGTGATGCTAATATATATATATATATATATATATATATATATATATATATATATATATAATATATTCTGCCCAGAAAACCCTTTTAAACACTGAAAGGGGAATTTTATACTCTAGGAGTATAAATTAGGCATGTGAAAAAGAGTTCAGGAATTGATCTCAAGAATATTGAATTTTGTCTACCATCCTTATGTGCTCTAAGGCTAAAACGAAAGACCAAACAACAATTGATGTTGCTATTTCTCAAAGTTTGAAGCAGAGAGCATACCTGGAGCGCACACTATGTGCTTTCCCTATTACTGACACTTTAATTTCATAATCTGTTATCCTGTAGATGACAGCTCTGGAGTTCACAGGAAAGCCTTTGGATTTTAAGGCCCTATGGGCTCTATCCATTTTTTCTGAAATGTATCAGTAGTGCTTAGGGCTTTGTTGAACAGTTTGTAGGACTGATTTTAGGACTGTGTATATTATTACTATCCAAAAAATCCAAGATAAAACTTGCCAGCTACTGCCGAAGAGACTTCAATGGAAAACAAATATCTGTAGCTTTAAAATTTAACTTTTATTTTCGTCCATAGGTTAAAAAAGTTACATAGTAACTTGGAGTCTGGCCTGCTGTATACAAGGCGACGCGTTTCGGAACTACACGTTCCTTCGTCTCGGCTCAGCTCAATGCACTAACACAGGTGCTTAAAAACAACAGACAAGGTCCCTCCTCCTTACAAAAGATTTAACCCCATAAATAATACCCATTAACCAACAACATCATAAATATTGATACATAAACATATGCACATTTGATTACATAATCACATTAACTATGATAATAATAGGTATAAGTATAGGGTTGTGAACGAAAAAATACATATAAATACTGCACAAAAACTGATGCATATGCAGAACAATCGCTGAATATGAACTAGATTCAATATAAAGCACCATAAAAGACTTGAATCCATGCAATGATACTCATATAAGTGAAATGAACCTGGATCGGATGAAAGAAATGACCAACCCAGAAAATAAGAGTGTTATAATCGGCGATAACAATATCGCGTCATCAAAACACTCTAATGATTAAAGTACATAAATGCCAAAACACATTGACAGCATCAACAACAATGAAGAGTATATAGGTATAAATACTACTATAAGATCTACATTGTTAAAAAAAATCAATTTATGATATATAAACAAAACATATAAAGGAGCCAAAATAGTAACGGCACTACTAACCGAACATATCCCACACGATCTAGCTGATGTCATGTGATCATCAACAAACCCACATGACCGCTTTATTGCATGGTCCGAACAGCAACCCCATTACTAGGTAAGTATTAATACAATATATTGAACGATGAACGGCCATGTTAAAGAATGACTTAATATATATAGGCCAAATCAGATCTGATATTTAAACCATTGGGAGATCGAGTGTTTAGCGTTTTAATCCAATGGGCTTCTCTAAGTAATACCTTTTTATGCCAATCTCCACCCCTAAGAGGGCGTGCAACTTTCTCGATTGCATAAAATTTCAAATTGGAAGTGCTACCTTTATGTTTATGAATGAAATGTTGAGCTGCTCCTGAGATATTGGTTTGATTGTTGTTAATGCTGCCAATGTGTTCCGACATACGTCTTTTGAGCTGTCTTATAGTGCACCCTACATATTTAAGTTGACACTCCGAACATTCAATTATGTACACCACATGATCGCTTGAACAGTTAAGAAAAGATTTAATCGCATATCCCTTACTGTTGTCAGAATTATGAAACGTTGTAATTTTTGTCGCATAACGACACATATTACATCTCGCTGTGCCACATTTGTAGAATCCTTGAATGTTAAGCCAAGTGGCAGATTGTCTATGTTCTTTAATATAAAGACTAGGGGACAAATGGTCCCTAAGACTTTGACCACGTCGGGCTACTACCTGTACACCTCCTTCGAGAATTTTTTTAGTTGCAATATCCTGCGACAATATGGGCAAATTTTTCATAATAATACGTTTAATCTGAGAGAATTGATTTGAGTATGGTGTAGAAAATACCATTTTATGAGATCCATATATTTGACTCTTTTTATTAGTGGAACTACGTAACAAGGAATCCCGATTCGTATTATCAACTATATTTAATGCGCGTTTGAGGCTCCAATTCGGATATCTACTCTGGCGCAGTCTACTTAATGTATCATATTTTTGCTTCTGATACTCTGAAGGATTCGAACAGGCTCTACGGGTGCGCAACAATTCACCCACCGGTATTGCTTTAAGTGTATGAGCTGGATGTAAGCTGGTTGCCAAAAGAATATTATTTCCAGCCGTAGGTTTACGATATAAGGAAGTTTCAACTGCCCCTGTACTGCTGTTTCCTTGTAAGGTGATGTCTAAAAAGGAAACAATAGTTGGATCCGTGGTATACGTAAACTTTAAATTAAAGTTGTTTGAATTAAGATAGGTAACAAAACATTGGATACTCATAGGGTCTCCTCGCCATACCACCAAGACGTCATCAATGTACCTACCATACCACATGATGCTGCCAAAAAAAGGATTACTAACAGAAAAAACAAAATCCTCCTCCCACCACGCAAGAAACAAATTAGCGATGGATGGTGAAAAAGGGGCCCCCATAGGGGCTCCTTTGATTTGAAGATAAATTTGACTGTCAAAACTAAAAAAATTGTGCCTAAGCAAAAAAGCTGTAACTTCTAATACAAATTCCGATAATATAGGGGAAAATTTACTATATTTCTGTAAATGATATTCCAAAGCAATCAAGGCAGCATCATGCGGTATGCTAGGATAAAGCGCCTCTATGTCACAAGTAATCCAACTATAATTGGATCTCCATATAAATTTTTGAAAAAACTGAAGAACCATTTTTGAGTCTTTTAAGTAACCTGGGGTTTGCTGTACTAATGGTTGTATAAGTGAGTCCAACCATATGCATAATTTTTCATTTAAAGAGCCTATACCAGCTACTATTGGTCTCAATGGAGGAGGAATCCTCCCTTTATGAGTTTTAGGAACTCCATGTAGTATAGGCATGATAGGATGTGCCGGTATTAGGTGTTTCGATTGGGATTCCGAAAAGATACCCAATGTAACACCTTTATTGACAAGTTGTTGTAACTTCACCTGAAAAACAACAGATGGATCTTTGTCAAGTGGTCTATAGGTGGTACCATCTCGCAAGATCTCCAGACAACCTTCCCGGTAATCGTCACTATTCATTATGACGGTCTTCCCATCCTTATCCGCCTGCTTGATTACTATTTCTTTGCGCTTTTTTAGATCATATAATGTCTTAAACTCGTGTCTGGATAAATTAGGTTTTTTGTTATGAATTCGCATATCAACTCTAAGAGCTTCAAGGTCCGACTCAACAGCCGACTGAAATTGGCTGTACGACTGAGCCCGTGATCCTATTGGGTAAAAATTTGAATTGGAACCCGAAGCTCCTACACAATGTATAGAAGCATCATTCATAGGGACACTTTCATTTGATAAATGTAATAAACCTAACAGAGTGACCTGTTCCTCAAACATCATCCCAGCAAAATCATTAGTAACATCACCATTGATATTGCAAACAGAAACATCCTCAATCAAATCCTCACTAGCATTTGTAATGGACTCCATATAAAAATGTCGTTTAACCGTCAAGAGTCTTATAAATTTATTCACATCTAGTAGGGTCGCAAATAGGTCAAAATTTTGGTCTGGGACAAATTTTAGGCCTTTGGCCAGAATGTTAAGTTCAGACTCTGAAAAGGAAAAAGAAGATAGATTCAAAACAGAGTCCTTATGGTCCTGTAACTTTAATTCTGATGATGATATTTGTTGGATCTGGTTTGATACCGAACTTTTGGACGAGTGTTTACGTCCGGCTCTCCTTGATCGTTTTTTGCCATCCGGACATTTGATTTTCTCCTAGGAAAATATGTGGAAGATAATGCATCATCCTGGAAGTCTGACGAAGAAGCATTAGAGCTATCATTAAATGTAGAATTATCTGATCCAAACTCCGAGGAGCTAAAGGACACCTTTCGAGATAGATTTGTACCATTTGATTTATATTTATTTTTGTTTTTAAGTATGGATCTAGGTGTTTGTCCAATATTTTTTTGCGGATATACATAACCGGTGGTATAATCTTGTGTATCCCGTGTAAATTTCTTTTTCTTAACTGCCATAATTTGTTGTTCCGTTGTGTCCAGTTTTTTCGTAATATTGTCACGTAGACTATTATAATTAACCTCCTTTTCGAAGGAATGAATATGTGTGGCTAAATCCATTAGATCTTTTCTAATTTGATCCAATTTAATTTTTTCCTGCTGTATAATCAAATTCATCAGACGAAAAGAACATTCTGACAAGATGGAATTCCATGTCGTTATAAACTGTTCATTATAACTGAAAGTGGGAAATTTCTTGAGGCGTAAACCTCTAGGAACCATTTGGAATTGCACATATTTCTCTAAAGTTAAACAATCCCATGACACTCGCAATTCTTGATTCTTTAAACGCTCCCATTTATACATCAGTTGTTTCAAATCCTGGTTGGTTTCACCCAAGGCCATAGTATTATTGTCAAAAACAGTTGCTATTTTAGCTCCATCAATGTTAGAAATAATAGGTGCTGTAGGTTGAATACTGTTCGTTACCATGACGGAATTAGAAGATATATTAGAATCCATATTAGCGGGAGCACGATACTAAGTCCAAAAAACGTACCAATACAAAAAGAAAAAAGTATGTATCAGCTCACCGTATAGAAAACTTGATCATATAGAGTCCTCCGGGGAGCACGGCTTGCAGGTGGACACAACACTGCTGGTAATGATATCCAAAAAATCCAAGATAAAACTTGCCAGCTACTGCCGAAGAGACTTCAATGGAAAACAAATATCTGTAGCTTTAAAATTTAACTTTTATTTTCGTCCATAGGTTAAAAAAGTTACATAGTAACTTGGAGTCTGGCCTGCTGTATACAAGGCGACGCGTTTCGGAACTACACGTTCCTTCGTCTCGGCTCAGCTCAATGCACTAACACAGGTGCTTAAAAACAACAGACAAGGTCCCTCCTCCTTACAAAAGATTTAACCCCATAAATAATACCCATTAACCAACAACATCATAAATATTGATACATAAACATATGCACATTTGATTACATAATCACATTAACTATGATAATAATAGGTATAAGTATAGGGTTGTGAACGAAAAAATACATATAAATACTGCACAAAAACTGATGCATATGCAGAACAATCGCTGAATATGAACTAGATTCAATATAAAGCACCATAAAAGACTTGAATCCATGCAATGATACTCATATAAGTGAAATGAACCTGGATCGGATGAAAGAAATGACCAACCCAGAAAATAAGAGTGTTATAATCGGCGATAACAATATCGCGTCATCAAAACACTCTAATGATTAAAGTACATAAATGCCAAAACACATTGACAGCATCAACAACAATGAAGAGTATATAGGTATAAATACTACTATAAGATCTACATTGTTAAAAAAAATCAATTTATGATATATAAACAAAACATATAAAGGAGCCAAAATAGTAACGGCACTACTAACCGAACATATCCCACACGATCTAGCTGATGTCATGTGATCATCAACAAACCCACATGACCGCTTTATTGCATGGTCCGAACAGCAACCCCATTACTAGGTAAGTATTAATACAATATATTGAACGATGAACGGCCATGTTAAAGAATGACTTAATATATATAGGCCAAATCAGATCTGATATTTAAACCATTGGGAGATCGAGTGTTTAGCGTTTTAATCCAATGGGCTTCTCTAAGTAATACCTTTTTATGCCAATCTCCACCCCTAAGAGGGCGTGCAACTTTCTCGATTGCATAAAATTTCAAATTGGAAGTGCTACCTTTATGTTTATGAATGAAATGTTGAGCTGCTCCTGAGATATTGGTTTGATTGTTGTTAATGCTGCCAATGTGTTCCGACATACGTCTTTTGAGCTGTCTTATAGTGCACCCTACATATTTAAGTTGACACTCCGAACATTCAATTATGTACACCACATGATCGCTTGAACAGTTAAGAAAAGATTTAATCGCATATCCCTTACTGTTGTCAGAATTATGAAACGTTGTAATTTTTGTCGCATAACGACACATATTACATCTCGCTGTGCCACATTTGTAGAATCCTTGAACGTTAAGCCAAGTGGCAGATTGTCTATGTTCTTTAATATAAAGACTAGGGGACAAATGGTCCCTAAGACTTTGACCACGTCGGGCTACTACCTGTACACCTCCTTCGAGAATTTTTTTAGTTGCAATATCCTGCGACAATATGGGCAAATTTTTCATAATAATACGTTTAATCTGAGAGAATTGATTTGAGTATGGTGTAGAAAATACCATTTTATGAGATCCATATATTTGACTCTTTTTATTAGTGGAACTACGTAACAAGGAATCCCGATTCGTATTATCAACTATATTTAATGCGCGTTTGAGGCTCCAATTCGGATATCTACTCTGGCGCCGTCTACTTAATGTATCATATTTTTGCTTCTGATACTCTGAAGGATTCGAACAGGCTCTACGGGTGCGCAACAATTCACCCACCGGTATTGCTTTAAGTGTATGAGCTGGATGTAAGCTGGTTGCCAAAAGAATATTATTTCCAGCCGTAGGTTTACGATATAAGGAAGTTTCAACTGCCCCTGTACTGCTGTTTCCTTGTAAGGTGATGTCTAAAAAGGAAACAATAGTTGGATCCGTGGTATACGTAAACTTTAAATTAAAGTTGTTTGAATTAAGATAGGTAACAAAACATTGGATACTCATAGGGTCTCCTCGCCATACCACCAAGACGTCATCAATGTACCTACCATACCACATGATGCTGCCAAAAAAAGGATTACTAACAGAAAAAACAAAACATGGCATTGGCATTTATGTACTTTAATCATTAGAGTGTTTTGATGACGCGATATTGTTATCGCCGATTATAACACTCTTATTTTCTGGGTTGGTCATTTCTTTCATCCGATCCAGGTTCATTTCACTTATATGAGTATCATTGCATGGATTCAAGTCTTTTATGGTGCTTTATATTGAATCTAGTTCATATTCAGCGATTGTTCTGCATATGCATCAGTTTTTGTGCAGTATTTATATGTATTTTTTCGTTCACAACCCTATACTTATACCTATTATTATCATAGTTAATGTGATTATGTAATCAAATGTGCATATGTTTATGTATCAATATTTATGATGTTGTTGGTTAATGGGTATTATTTATGGGGTTAAATCTTTTGTAAGGAGGAGGGACCTTGTCTGTTGTTTTTAAGCACCTGTGTTAGTGCATTGAGCTGAGCCGAGACGAAGGAACGTGTAGTTCCGAAACGCGTCGCCTTGTATACAGCAGGCCAGACTCCAAGTTACTATGTAACTTTTTTAACCTATGGACGAAAATAAAAGTTAAATTTTAAAGCTACAGATATTTGTTTTCCATTGAAGTCTCTTCGGCAGTAGCTGGCAAGTTTTATCTTGGATTTTTTGGATATCATTACCAGCAGTGTTGTGTCCACCTGCAAGCCGTGCTCCCCGGAGGACTCTATATGATCAAGTTTTCTATACGGTGAGCTGATACATACTTTTTTCTTTTTGTATTGGTACGTTTTTTGGACTTAGTATCGTGCTCCCGCTAATATGGATTCTAATATATCTTCTAATTCCGTCATGGTAACGAACAGTATTCAACCTACAGCACCTATTATTTCTAACATTGATGGAGCTAAAATAGCAACTGTTTTTGACAATAATACTATGGCCTTGGGTGAAACCAACCAGGATTTGAAACAACTGATGTATAAATGGGAGCGTTTAAAGAATCAAGAATTGCGAGTGTCATGGGATTGTTTAACTTTAGAGAAATATGTGCAATTCCAAATGGTTCCTAGAGGTTTACGCCTCAAGAAATTTCCCACTTTCAGTTATAATGAACAGTTTATAACGACATGGAATTCCATCTTGTCAGAATGTTCTTTTCGTCTGATGAATTTGATTATACAGCAGGAAAAAATTAAATTGGATCAAATTAGAAAAGATCTAATGGATTTAGCCACACATATTCATTCCTTCGAAAAGGAGGTTAATTATAATAGTCTACGTGACAATATTACGAAAAAACTGGACACAACGGAACAACAAATTATGGCAGTTAAGAAAAAGAAATTTACACGGGATACACAAGATTATACCACCGGTTATGTATATCCGCAAAAAAATATTGGACAAACACCTAGATCCATACTTAAAAACAAAAATAAATATAAATCAAATGGTACAAATCTATCTCGAAAGGTGTCCTTTAGCTCCTCGGAGTTTGGATCAGATAATTCTACATTTAATGATAGCTCTAATGCTTCTTCGTCAGACTTCCAGGATGATGCATTATCTTCCACATATTTTCCTAGGAGAAAATCAAATGTCCGGATGGCAAAAAACGATCAAGGAGAGCCGGACGTAAACACTCGTCCAAAAGTTCGGTATCAAACCAGATCCAACAAATATCATCATCAGAATTAAAGTTACAGGACCATAAGGACTCTGTTTTGAATCTATCTTCTTTTTCCTTTTCAGAGTCTGAACTTAACATTCTGGCCAAAGGCCTAAAATTTGTCCCAGACCAAAATTTTGACCTATTTGCGACCCTACTAGATGTGAATAAATTTATAAGACTCTTGACGGTTAAACGACATTTTTATATGGAGTCCATTACAAATGCTAGTGAGGATTTGATTGAGGATGTTTCTGTTTGCAATATCAATGGTGATGTTACTAATGATTTTGCTGGGATGATGTTTGAGGAACAGGTCACTCTGTTAGGTTTATTACATTTATCAAATGAAAGTGTCCCTATGAATGATGCTTCTATACATTGTGTAGGAGCTTCGGGTTCCAATTCAAATTTTTACCCAATAGGATCACGGGCTCAGTCGTACAGCCAATTTCAGTCGGCTGTTGAGTCGGACCTTGAAGCTCTTAGAGTTGATATGCGAATTCATAACAAAAAACCTAATTTATCCAGACACGAGTTTAAGACATTATATGATCTAAAAAAGCGCAAAGAAATAGTAATCAAGCAGGCGGATAAGGATGGGAAGACCGTCATAATGAATAGTGACGATTACCGGGAAGGTTGTCTGGAGATCTTGCGAGATGGTACCACCTATAGACCACTTGACAAAGATCCATCTGTTGTTTTTCAGGTGAAGTTACAACAACTTGTCAATAAAGGTGTTACATTGGGTATCTTTTCGGAATCCCAATCGAAACACCTAATACCGGCACATCCTATCATGCCTATACTACATGGAGTTCCTAAAACTCATAAAGGGAGGATTCCTCCTCCATTGAGACCAATAGTAGCTGGTATAGGCTCTTTAAATGAAAAATTATGCATATGGTTGGACTCACTTATACAACCATTAGTACAGCAAACCCCAGGTTACTTAAAAGACTCAAAAATGGTTCTTCAGTTTTTTCAAAAATTTATATGGAGATCCAATTATAGTTGGATTACTTGTGACATAGAGGCGCTTTATCCTAGCATACCGCATGATGCTGCCTTGATTGCTTTGGAATATCATTTACAGAAATATAGTAAATTTTCCCCTATATTATCGGAATTTGTATTAGAAGTTACAGCTTTTTTGCTTAGGCACAATTTTTTTAGTTTTGACAGTCAAATTTATCTTCAAATCAAAGGAGCCCCTATGGGGGCCCCTTTTTCACCATCCATCGCTAATTTGTTTCTTGCGTGGTGGGAGGAGGATTTTGTTTTTTCTGTTAGTAATCCTTTTTTTGGCAGCATCATGTGGTATGGTAGGTACATTGATGACGTCTTGGTGGTATGGCGAGGAGACCCTATGAGTATCCAATGTTTTGTTACCTATCTTAATTCAAACAACTTTAATTTAAAGTTTACGTATACCACGGATCCAACTATTGTTTCCTTTTTAGACATCACCTTACAAGGAAACAGCAGTACAGGGGCAGTTGAAACTTCCTTATATCGTAAACCTACGGCTGGAAATAATATTCTTTTGGCAACCAGCTTACATCCAGCTCATACACTTAAAGCAATACCGGTGGGTGAATTGTTGCGCACCCGTAGAGCCTGTTCGAATCCTTCAGAGTATCAGAAGCAAAAATATGATACATTAAGTAGACTGCGCCAGAGTAGATATCCGAATTGGAGCCTCAAACGCGCATTAAATATAGTTGATAATACGAATCGGGATTCCTTGTTACGTAGTTCCACTAATAAAAAGAGTCAAATATATGGATCTCATAAAATGGTATTTTCTACACCATACTCAAATCAATTCTCTCAGATTAAACGTATTATTATGAAAAATTTGCCCATATTGTCGCAGGATATTGCAACTAAAAAAATTCTCGAAGGAGGTGTACAGGTAGTAGCCCGACGTGGTCAAAGTCTTAGGGACCATTTGTCCCCTAGTCTTTATATTAAAGAACATAGACAATCTGCCACTTGGCTTAACGTTCAAGGATTCTACAAATGTGGCACAGCGAGATGTAATATGTGTCGTTATGCGACAAAAATTACAACGTTTCATAATTCTGACAACAGTAAGGGATATGCGATTAAATCTTTTCTTAACTGTTCAAGCGATCATGTGGTGTACATAATTGAATGTTCGGAGTGTCAACTTAAATATGTAGGGTGCACTATAAGACAGCTCAAAAGACGTATGTCGGAACACATTGGCAGCATTAACAACAATCAAACCAATATCTCAGGAGCAGCTCAACATTTCATTCATAAACATAAAGGTAGCACTTCCAATTTGAAATTTTATGCAATCGAGAAAGTTGCACGCCCTCTTAGGGGTGGAGATTGGCATAAAAAGGTATTACTTAGAGAAGCCCATTGGATTAAAACGCTAAACACTCGATCTCCCAATGGTTTAAATATCAGATCTGATTTGGCCTATATATATTAAGTCATTCTTTAACATGGCCGTTCATCGTTCAATATATTGTATTAATACTTACCTAGTAATGGGGTTGCTGTTCGGACCATGCAATAAAGCGGTCATGTGGGTTTGTTGATGATCACATGACATCAGCTAGATCGTGTGGGATATGTTCGGTTAGTAGTGCCGTTACTATTTTGGCTCCTTTATATGTTTTGTTTATATATCATAAATTGATTTTTTTTAACAATGTAGATCTTATAGTAGTATTTATACCTATATACTCTTCATTGTTGTTGATGCTGTCAATGTGTTTTGGCATTTATGTACTTTAATCATTAGAGTGTTTTGATGACGCGATATTGTTATCGCCGATTATAACACTCTTATTTTCTGGGTTGGTCATTTCTTTCATCCGATCCAGGTTCATTTCACTTATATGAGTATCATTGCATGGATTCAAGTCTTTTATGGTGCTTTATATTGAATCTAGTTCATATTCAGCGATTGTTCTGCATATGCATCAGTTTTTGTGCAGTATTTATATGTATTTTTTCGTTCACAACCCTATACTTATACCTATTATTATCATAGTTAATGTGATTATGTAATCAAATGTGCATATGTTTATGTATCAATATTTATGATGTTGTTGGTTAATGGGTATTATTTATGGGGTTAAATCTTTTGTAAGGAGGAGGGACCTTGTCTGTTGTTTTTAAGCACCTGTGTTAGTGCATTGAGCTGAGCCGAGACGAAGGAACGTGTAGTTCCGAAACGCGTCGCCTTGTATACAGCAGGCCAGACTCCAAGTTACTATGTAACTTTTTTAACCTATGGACGAAAATAAAAGTTAAATTTTAAAGCTACAGATATTTGTTTTCCATTGAAGTCTCTTCGGCAGTAGCTGGCAAGTTTTATCTTGGATTTTTTGGATATCATTACCAGCAGTGTTGTGTCCACCTGCAAGCCGTGCTCCCCGGAGGACTCTATATGATCAAGTTTTCTATACGGTGAGCTGATACATACTTTTTTCTTTTTGTATTGATATATTATTACTATATAATTTTAAACACTACTAAACTACTAATTCCATGATGCTGTACATTTGAGTCTTCAATGTCTTCTTGAAGCTTGTGATAGTGGGGGACAATGTAATGTGCTGTGGTAGGGAATTCTAGGGTATGGGAGGTGCACAGGAGAAATCATGGAGATGGTTGTGTGAAGAGCGGATGAGAGCAGAGCGGAGTAGGAGGTCTTGAGAGGATTGGAGGTTACGTGTGGGAAGGTAGCAGGATGTTAGGCCAGAGATGTATGGGAGGGGGGGTTGTGGATGACATTTTAAACTCTATTTGTTGGGCAGTGGGTAGCCAGCGGAGGGATTGGCAGAGGGGAGAGGTGGTTTAAGCGAACGGCAAACTTTAGGGTGGACTAGAGGGTGTATACAGCTATGGGAGCTGCTATGATGTGGGTCATGTTATCTGGAGGGTGTTGGGGAAATACAGGAGCTGCTGAGTCGTAGAAGAATCAGCTCGGCTCCACAGTAGGTGCTAGGAGGCTGTATTCCTCCTGTAACTAGAGCTATTGTATCACCTCTGTTATAGAGGAATTCAGAAAAAAAAAAAAAATGTCATGTTAAAATGCTCCCCAAAGGTCTATGGAGGGCACAATATATAAATAAAATATATAACTAACAATTAAGGAAAAAGACTAGGGACTAGCTCTAACACCTAGTGACATAAAGCTTTGTGTCCGCTACATAAAAATTACTGTTTCGGAGAGGGAAAAGTATTTACAAAAAAAAAAATAGCATTTTAGAATAACACACAAATTTCTCCTCCTTTTTAACTTACACTGGCTGTTCCTTGTGAACTACTTATTTTTTATGAGAAGGGTTCCCCAATGATAAAGTGATCACAGGGTTCTCTGCTGCTGCGACCCCAAGAGATCAGCTATAACATAGAGTGAATGTAATATCCAGAGGGAAAATAATGCATTAGAGACATGTATTTGAAATCAATAGAATGACCATGCAATATAAGAGTGACAAATACAAGGTAAATGACCATCCATGTGGCCTCTAAACACAGTAAAATAGAGCTAGTTACATCCGACACTGCAAAATGCCAACAAGGTTTTGCAAAAATTCTTTCAATAGAAGCTTCACTTTTATCTGTAATGTAAGATAAGGTCTATATACTGTCTAATATTGTAATATAATGTATGTAATACAGCATGTAATATTCTGGATTAGCAAGATTGGTCAGGAAGGTAGATGGACGTGTTAAAACTTCAGACAATGCCAGCGTGCATGTATGTGTGTGTTTGAACATGTTGATATGGTGACTCACTCATTTATAAATAGAAGAGAGACATGATGAAATCTGTGAGTGGTTGTGAGCAGTGAGGTTAGGAAAGACAGGAACATTTGTGAATAAAAAGATGATGGAGGAGGAAAGGAGAATTAAATGGTGGAGGAGGAAGTAAAAAACGTAAAGGCAAAATATATTTATCTCAGTTTATATGATATTTATAAAAGAGATTGTACAGGAATTTTTTTATGGTCTAAATTTAGCATAGGCCATAAATATCTGATTGGTGGGAGTTTGGCATTCACTTCCACATGGATCAGCTATTCAGGACTGTATGCAATCACATTGCAGAGGACCAGAAACAGATAGCTCCATACACAGTGTATGTTGTCTGTTAGGATAGCAGATGCAGTTCAGAACCAAAGTGAGAATCAGCACAAGATATTCTAATTTCAATGGTTAACAAGGCGCTGTGTGCCACACCCACTCTAACTCAACAATGGTGTTCACCAGAGCCCCAGATGGTGAGGATGGACTTGGCTGCACTACTGGGCAGAGTGGTATGGATCGGGAAACGCCAAACACACAGAGCACCACAAATCACAGTAAACCAGACACTGAGATCTCTTACCAGCAGATGTTTCAGGTAGTGGTGTAGGTGGAGGGATCCAGAAGCCTGAGGCGGGTGGTCAGCAGTTGGCAGAAGAGAATAAAAGCGTAGTCGTATGGTCCGGGTTGTCAACAAGAGGGCAATGCAGTACAGTGGGAAATCCAAAGGGAATGTCAGGCAGGCCGAGTCGGTAGCAGTAGAGTAGTACAAAATCAGTATTCAGGAAGCAGAAATCTAGAGGCAAGCTGGGGTCATAAACAGGAGCAGGCACAGTACAAAATCAGGAGGCAAAGGCAAGGTCAGAGGTCAAGGCAAGGGGTCAGAAACACAGGTAATCAGATAACAAGAGAAACGCTTACTACCAGGACATGAGGCACAACTGAATAGCCAGCGGAGGTCTGGAGCCAGAACCCTCCTTAAATAGGCTCCAGCCCGCCGCTAGGCTGAAACCAGAAGTCCCTCTTCCGGCTCAGGAGGAGACCGGCGACCCCCTCCCAACACTGCAGAGGCTCTGGCCTGCCTCCCGAGACCTGGAAGCGGGGACTCAGGAGTGCAGCAAGGAGAGGGCGGGCACCCTCTGCACAGCGCTGCAGAGGTTCCGGATCCATTCGCAGCATTGTCGATGGGAACTGAAGTAGTGACGTCCAGCCACTATACAGTGTACAAAGCTATCTGTTTCTGGCTCCATGCACTGTACAGTTTGGGAGTAGACGCAGCCCCAACAGCTAATTTTCACACCGATCATATATTTATGGGTTATCATTAGAATAAAAATTCCCAGACAACCCCTTTAAACTTCCAATGGGAAATATCATCAACTCAGTTCATTTTAGCAATGTTATTGCAAACTATCATGTTGAATGCTCAGGCTACTGCTTAGAAAAAATGGGTGTGCTCAGGTTCGAGCTTACTAAGTATATGGCAACTGAGATCCAGTCCTGGATTGGATTTCTGAGTATTCTTGCCAGCTTTTATTTACTTCTCAAAGGCTGTGTGGTGGGGAGGACCCGCAGAGAAGATGTTTGTGTTGCTGATCTGACTATTAAGATGATGAAGTCAGTAAAGTTTGTTTCACAGTAAAGCAATGTTTATTAATGTCTGGTCACATATAAGTGTTGTGTTTTTGTACAACTTTATTACCGATGAGATATGAGTAGACACAATGGTAGCCAGTGCATTCGTACGATTAGGGTTTCTAGTAGTCGTAATATAGAAAAAGCAAAGGTAATTTAAGGAGACAGTAAAGCTAAAATAGTCTGACTGGAGGAAAGTGAGCTTTTTGTTCACCTGAGGAAAGGTATGAAAAATAGGTAAAAAGCTAGATGAGAGGTAGGGGAGGGATCAATAACAAAATAGTAGACTCAGGGGCAGTTCAGTTTTGGGTAACCAGTATTTATCTCCAGACTAGCTGAAGACCTACCCAACTTAACCCATTGTTCATGCACTTAATGGTGATACCTTGTTTTATGTAAGACTGGACATGGCACTGTACTGGTGAGAGGTTCCATTGGTTACTCGTCCTGGTCCGGTGGTTGTCGACATCGATTTCGCTGCTGCTGTGGTTTGGACGTTGCTGGCGTCGTCTCTGCTGGGCTCTTTATTGAGAATAAATAAATTAAAAATGTCCTTTAAATGTGTGCATGTATGTATATATTTGTATATGTGTATGTATTTGTAGTTTGTGTATATGTATATATATAGATTTATATATTTAATATAATTTATGTTTTATATATGTTTAGTATTTATCATTATTTATTATTTATATTTTTTATTAATATATATATATTTATACATATCATTATTTTGCATATTTCATTAAAGCACTTTTGAGCACTTTATGTCACTTATCACTTATACACTTTATATTTAATTTATTTATTATTATCATTGTATTGAGAAATTTTCATTATTACACTTTATTATGTATTTTATACATTAAACATATATCAATTATTAGATTTACACTATGAATTTTATATTAGTTATTTGTATACACTGGTTTCTTTTATTAAATATCATCAGTGCATATACATATTATTATTTTGTATATTTCATTAAAGCATTTTTGAGCACTTTATGTCACTTATCACTTATACACTTTATATTTAATTTATTTATTATTATCATTGTGATGAGAAATTTTCAATATTAGACTTTATTATGTATTTTATATATTAATCATATATCTATTATTGGACTTATATTATGAATTTAATATTAGTTATTTGTATACACTGGTTTATTTTATTAAATATCATCAATGCACTATGTATTCAATTTGTTTATATATTATGTAAGTGTCATTGTTTATGTCTTTATACATTATGCACTTCATTGGACATTGTTATGTATTGAGTGGGGCTATAATAATGTTATTATTAATTCTAATATTCTGTTAGCTCCATACAAAGATTTATTTAATGATTGTTGTACTCCAGCTGTTTTTGTTAGTACGGCGGTTCGTCCCTGTGGCCGTTTACAATATATTATATGTGGCCGGCGCGTGTACGCGTGCGCAACCGGCCCAACTTTATTAACATCTCATATATCTTTGGAGCACAATGACGTCGTCACGCTACGCGTACGTGATGACGTCATTTGTGACTCACGGTCATGCGCAGTAGACAATTTGCCGTATCAGAAATACACGAATGGAACTCCTTTGAGCAGGTGAATTTTATTATTGTATTTACTTTGGTTATATATACCGCGCCTTGGTTTATAGTCATTAGCCTCCTGACGAAGCCGAGTGCAGGCGAAACGCGCGTCAGGCGTTTCTTATGGTCCTACCGGTTTCAGACTGAGCCCCCCCTGTCGTTTTCTTCATTGCTATATTCTTGATCACAGGAAATATGTCGGCACCTACGGGTATGTATTAAGGTGACCCTATTTGGGACACTTTCTTACTTGTTTACCACCTTCTATTCTTATTGGTCATATTATTATGGTTTGTGGACTTTTGTATTCAAGTCCTCTTACCTATGTTTGGTGTGTAATACTAGGCATTTAGCTTAAACTGGGGATTATATTCCTCTTTTTGTGACTTTTCCCTGTATCTTTGTATCATCTTTTATATTTGGGGTCATACTCAGTTTGTTACCGGTGGGAGGGTTATGGCACTCCTCTGCTATTTAATGGGGAAATTTATCTTTTTTCCCTATGTGTCTCCCCTGTCTTCTTATGTATTGTTTTGTGTGATATTTATTAATAAAATTATTTATATTTTTTACGTTTTGTGTCTCAAGTTGTTTGAATTATATTGTTATATTTGTTTTGAGGCCAGTCTTTGATATTCTGTTGGGTTTTTGTTTTTGGTTTTCAGTACTGGTGAGAGTAGTCTGGTGCTGGATCATGTTAAGTTTTTAATGAGTCTCACAATATGGTGAACTTCATGTGGTCAGTATTAGACAACAGATTTGCAGGATGTTTTGGATTTGGGTAGTCAAGAAGGCGAGATGGCAGTCCAGTGTCTGGTGGGGATAACTGTGGCAAACCTGGTTTCTAACGGTAAGCAAGACCAGGCAGGTCCTAGCTCAGTGAATGCCATTCTTCAATTGAGTCCAACTCCAACTATGCTGAATAATTCTATAATGAAGGGTGGTGCGCGCCACAGAATTATTGCCACGATCAGTCACTTATTTCCATACAGTTTGCATTTATTGGCAGTACACTCCTTTCACAAGAGGGGACATGCTGTCAACAAACGATTTTTATACCCCATGAAAGATGTGACAAATCATAAACATTTGCTGATTCCTGGACATATTTACAAGAGGCAATGATCGGGAATGTACATTCATATGAAAGATTGTTCAGACGATCATCAGTCTGTGTAAAACGGTCAACTAAGCAAGGCTGTGAGATAATAGATCACAAGTGTGGTGAACAGAATAGACATTTGTCTTTCTCCTGTTAAAAGCAGTTAAACGTACTGTATAATACTGAATAGTATTCCTAGTTGTACATGCAGGTGATGTGCCTCTAGCAACATCGTAGGAATGTAGAGTAACAGATTTCAGATCTATGAATTAATTCAGGATCTAGCCTTCAAGAATGTCTTGAGAATGTATCCTCCTTTCATATAATTCACTGAAGCACTCTCAATATTCATTCTGTAGCCAGATACATATATTGTCATTTAACCTAGCAAAAATGAATATAATGAACATGTCTAAAATTGCAACAAATAAAAAAAACTGATGGTAATGGGGCTTTCCAGGTAAAATGGAAAACCCTAGGGTCGGTGTCAAGAATAAAAGCAAGAAGTTATATTCACTTACCCCTAGCCCTCCTTTCCAGCATCCAGTTTCTTTCATGGACACATTGGTTGGGCTGAAAGTTACGCAGTTTGGGTGACTACTGTAGCCACTCATTGGCCTCAAAAGACACATTTTGCATACTGATGACATATTGGAAATTAAAATACAGGTATCCATCATGTGACCTCTGAGGCCAAAAATAATGGCATAGGTTACTTATAAAACATGAAGACCCCCCAAAAATATATGTAATAAATCTGCTTATTATTATGTAATAAACCAGCATTAGCAAAGAGGAGGCTGCAAAAGGTATGGAGACAGTCTCAACTGTGTGAAGTTGTAACAGGTTGTCAGAGATCTGAACAACCCCCAGCCTCACAATCATACGACAATCCTGGATGTAACATTAAAAGGTGGACCCTCTAGCACACTGGCATACAAAAGATAACAAAGCAAAGTATTTATAATATCATAAAGAAATAGATCTTTTACTAAGCCTGTCCATGGAGATTACAGGAGGACTTTATTAGATTACAACTTTGGTTGTGTCTCCAGGCATCTGAACATAATGTCTTCTCCATGATCAATTTTTGTAGGAAGCTTAATCCAGCCCATTTTGGGAACCTCCCATCTGTGAGTGGGTCTGGCTAATTATATGCTACAGTCAATAATGATACGACTTATTTTTGTAATATACCATAATGCTGGTGGTGGGCTTCATACTGGAATTAAATGCCCAGCAAGTGATGCCGAATGTTTTATCAAGTCCGGTCATACCAAACATGAAGATGAAATCATAATCCTTTCAATCATTATGTAAATCGGGGTGGTTCTGACAGTCAACGGTACAGGTACCTGGTCTCAGAGAAGCATCTGTGTTCCCTGGCCCTATTACTGTATGCAGATTGTTATACAACATGAATTATGACATAGGTTTTGAAGTAATATTTGGCTTTGAAGTAATATTTTTCTTTTGTTCTATAGACATAGTGTTGGCCTTGCAGGATTCCAGGCTCCAGCAATCTAGCTATGTGTTTTTCCTGACTAACAGACTTTCAAGGCATTTGGCTTCTTGGAATTTACCTTTAAATGAGATTGACTATCTACAATTGAATTGAGTTCCTGTAATATATCTTATTTAATATTTTTATTGAGTTAGGATAGGTTCATACTATCGTTGGAAGTCCAGTAACATGAGGACCATTAAAAAGCCAAAACAAAAAAAAACACAGATGCCTATAGTAACAGACAGTAAACGGATGCTGATGTGTTAATTTTTTAAAATGAATCTGGTATTATACAGTCCGTTCTTTTAGGTGTTTTTGTTCTGCTTTCTGAGCATGCGCAGAAAAAAATGGCCAGAAGTAATGGACGTTACAACGGATCACTGCCCGTTACCATCTTTCCATACATCCACTAGCCATATACAGTAATGTAAAAAAAAATGTGGGCACAAGAGATGAGCGAACACTGTTCGGATCAGCCGATCCGAACAGCACGCTCCCATAGAAATGAATGGAAGCACCTGTGACGCCGGCCGCCGGCAAAGTCAGTGTCACGAGTGCTTCCATTCATTTCTATGGGAGCGTGCTGTTCAGATTGGCTGATCCGAACAGTGTTCGCTCATCTCTAGTGGGCACTTAACTTCTGTCATAAGTTTGTAATTTTCAACATAGCCAAAAGTCCTGCACCCGATTATCTCCACCAAAATAACAGACCCGTGATGGATTTAACAAAAACATATGCTAACAGACACAACAAATCTCAATGAAATTAACAGGATTTTTAATTGATCAGTTAGTGTGCATCGTTAACATTTTCTGATGGATGCTAACAAAGGACTCTCACAATGGTAGTGTGAACACCCCCTTACTTTTTACATATCAGTCTATGGAGAGGGCAGGGGGAGAAGGAGGCTGCTGTAAAAAACACAAAGATAACTGCTGCTGCTACATTCTATTCTGTGAGTCAGGGAACTCTTTTGATACTGCTATGCTAGAGATAACAGACAGACATCACTAATAACAATGAAGAAAAGTCATAACTAGACACAGTAGGATGTATACATATCTTATTTCAGAGGTCCTTTTTAAAGGGGTTGTCCAGCAATGAGTATAAAAAAAGGTTTACTTTTTTCCAGAAACAGTGCCACTTCAAACAAAAGGAGCTGGACTCCAATACCAGACACAGCGCAGTTGCTGTGCAAATTTGTGAGGTGAAAGTAGTCATTGCTTTACTTATCTTGTACTGATCTTGATTTACAGCCTGTATTATAGTCCAGAATTCTTTTTACAGTAGTTGCTATTGGAAATAGTGAGCTTGTCAACAAAAACACTGCTATCAGTTTAGTTAGTCCTATAATGTCAGTTTTTCTTACACTAGAATACAGTACAATGTGTGACGATAGAAAGCAAGGCCATGAGCGGTCAGTTATGGAGCCTGGAGAATTGTTAATGCAGCCCAGCATTTGATACAGGTTGTAACACTGGACAATGATTAAGTTAACTTTAATTTACTACTTATACTTACTACTATAGTGTACCTTTTATCGCTTCAATTACAGGGTCTAATCCTCATCTCTTTTTTAAGAAGACCTGTGGCTAAGTTTGGGAAGCGCAATGACATACATCAGCTGAGCACTATTACCCTGAGCATTTTGGTGTTTTCTTTATCCAAATGCGATTCCAAAGATATAAGCCCTTTAGTGTTTATACAAATTAGGGTATAATAGCAATATGGGTGGTAACACTGCATGACATACAGCACCCAGAGACCCCACCCCCAGAGAAACCACAGTGTTACCACCCACTTGGTGTTAGGAACCTGATGCGACAATAACGGACATTTAGTCCTGGGCAACCAAAATCCCCAAACACCAAGGTCAAAACAGTCCTGAGTGTAAGACGCTCTCCTAACTAGGGCGGAACCAAGCCCCTGAGGTCTTTGGCAGAGCTCCTGATGGTTGAGTTGGACTTGGTAAATTCTGGGACCCAGAACCGCAACTGCTCAGAGAGTGCCGCACACTCAGCACACTCCAAGTAGCAGAGGACCCAGAAACACTAACCTCAGCAGATGAAGAAACGGGAGAGCTGGTCAGTAAGGAGAGAGATGTTCTGAGGTATGTCAGGAGATAGCAGAAACACTGTAGGAAGGTCGTACAGGCCAAGAAGGTAGACAGGAGGTCTCGCAGGTTCCAGGGATAGCCAAAACGAAGTCAATCAAGCTGGGTCAGTACACAGGAGGTCACGAGGATGCAGGAGGGAAAAGCAAATACGTAGTCAGGAGAGTCGGGTCATGTACAAGAGGTCACGGAGTAGCCAAGGAGAAGTCAATCCACAGGAGGTCAGAAGGTAGCCAAATGAAAAGGTCAAGGGGAGGTAGTCTAGACAGTAAGCCAAGGTCATCCACAGGAACACAGAAGGACAAACAGGAGGTGCAGGGCCAGGATCGGAATAGAAGCGCAGGAGGGAGCTATCACCAGGTATACTGAATAACCAGCGATGGGCCAGAGCCAAAATGAGGCCCAAATAGCCTCCGGCCTACTGCTGACCTCCCTGACCCGGAAGTAAGGTTTCCGGTCCCAGGAGGAGACCAGAATCCCTGCATACTATTGCGGAGGTTCCGGCCCTCCTCCATAGGACCGGAAGCGCTGATGCGCGCCGACAGTAGAGCAGGCTGGCAGCCTCTGCGCGGTGCAGTGGAGGCTCTGGCCTGAAGCATTAACCCTTGGTTAAAAGACCCTAATTTGTATCAACACTATCTTAGGAAAGGCTGAACCAAAAGGTATCAGACAATGCGGGTCATTGTGCTTTTCAGACCTGGTGACAGGTCCCCTTTAAGTCTGTATGTATAGCCAAACAGCAAAATTATATTTGTGGAAATATTAAAAAATTACCTACCTGCTTTCCTGTCAGTCTGTTTTTACAACATACTTGTATTCTTCATGAAATAAACATTCTAGATAATTTTTTGTACTCTGCATTGCACCATTCCTGTTATGATATACCCAAATTGACAATTGGGCGTTACCAATCTCAAAGTAGTATCCTCCGAATCACCTATAGGAATTTATTGATTTTGACCATCTCACCTATTATTACACTTCGTAGCCTACACTAGAGTTCCCGTATAAGCATAGTGGCAGTATTTACATTTTTTTATCATCTGCATTTGGGGCGCTTCACCTGGAGGACCATTGTTCCATCTAGTATCCCCAGACAGTCTGACACTGGCAGCAGTAATTGGACTGGTTGGACTGGAAATACAAGTAGTCAATTTATTCATAAACTACTGTGAGAAAAGTCTATTGGAGAATGCGGTTACATGATGCAGCCATGGAACATTTCATACAGTGTATGGAGCAGAGGGGAAAGGGGATTGTAACACTGTCACCAGTGAATTTACTCCATATACTATACATTAGAATACATCTGTATTATTATTTTTTGCTTAGGTCATCTTCTTTGCTTTTACAGTCATCTGATTTACCCGGCTGTTTTTTCCACAACAGTCACTGGCCATTATTTTTATTATAGGCGGACATGAATCAGCTGTGTTTATTTTACATGACAAAACCTTCCTTGACGTTCATAGAAAACCCATACTAGTTTCACTGTCAATAAACACTGCTGCCTGGCAACGCTGGGGCATGCTGGCAGATTTTTAGCTCCAGGGCAAATGTTTATTACTGGCCTAGATATCTAGTTCACTTGCCCTTATGTTTGCAGTTGTGAACACTCACGCATTTTGAACAATTTACACAGATCAATGTAATTACTCTGATAGTTCTATAGAAGTGTAAAGTATGGATTTCACTAGATGCTGAGAAGTGGGTGGAACGGTTAAACATGTTGCCCAGGACCCAAATACACATTATTACATTATATAAATAATAATAATTAGAATGAAAATTCCAGGGGCAATTCTAGGCAAACCACCATCTGCACAGTGTTTGTACGTCTACCAATACATGCTGGGGTTCTCTACAGTTTGCCCTGCAGTCGGAAAGCCCTCTGACCTCTCACTGATAGTGGTCTATGTCTGTTTGTATGCCCTGTAGCAAAATTTTGATGGTAAGCTCAATGAAGCAATCATTGGGGCATAACAAGAACCCATGGGGCCTCAGTCCATCACTGCAAATGAGTATGGGATTAAAAATGTTTATTTCAAAACCTTCAATAAACTTTAATGTTAAAAAAAAAATGTTTATTTTGGTCTCCAGCCTCCCTAACTGGCCATACACTTTCAATAGTTGTGAATTGAATGCTATTCCTAAAGAATTCTCCCCCATACACATATATGTCCAGCAGAGCCTGCATGGCTGGACTAGGCAGAAGGGAATAAACTGATGGCATTAAAGGGGTATTCCCACGTCGCATACTCACCAGTCTTCACTGCTGTAAAATCTTCTTTCTTCCTGGTTTCTTGCGTCATTTGGTGGGTGGGGTTTCACATGCAACCTGCCGTTTAGCTCCACCGCCAAATTAGCATGTAGCCACGCCCACCACATAGCATGATCCTATGGGGCGGCTGAAGGGCCTGTGATGTCATCAAAGGTCCTCAAATAACACTATATGCACAATATTGGACTATGAAGTACAGGCAGGAGCAACTCCATTCTGTGTTACATACAGAGACTGCCTGTCTCTGCCATAATGAACACAATTGAATTAACTAGTCTGATAACTGGGAGAACAGAAGACGAGTTCAGAAATGAAAGCAGCTCCTCTCCCCTATCTGAGAACAGGAAGCTAGGTCATGTGGTGTAGACACAGGAATAGCTAGAAACACAGGCTGGCTCCCGTGCACTTAGCCCCTCCTCCCTCCCCCCTGAGAGCAGGCAGATACATCACTTGACTTTTGAGCAGATAAGCCCAAGGGATGTGTCAACAATGAATTGAATAAAGTAATATAGTGGACAAACAAAGCAGTTTTGCTGAAGCAATGTATTTAGGAAAAGTCTTACATCCACATTAACAAGCAGTATAGATAGGATCCTTATTTCCTATTAAATCAAAGGTATGGGTATATTGCCTTTTCCTCCAACATATGCTGAACGAATGTTAACTAAACCTTTCATACATATAGTTTTACCAAACCCACTGATTTTGACAGGATTGTCCAGTCATCTTAAGTCTATTGTGCATGGCCATCTTTATCCTCCCATCTAAAGACTGCCGTGAAAACTAGCTGATTTTCTCTTTTTTTTTTTTTTGTTGCTACCAGGTCTGCGAAGGTTATCCAGCTGACCTGCCCCATATTTTGCTAGTTTTTAAAAATTCTCAGTATGACTACTTTTGCATTGAATGTTAAGGTTTGTATTTGTTATGTTGAGTAACCCCAGTTAATTTCTCTGTTTTTTGGCTGACAGTGTAGATGATCCGATAAGGCCTCAGCAGCTTACTTTTACCCTAACTCAGTACTTAATAATTTATTAAACTTTATGTAAACAAGATACAGAGTTAAACAGTCACTAATAAGATCAAAAAGTTTTTACGGGTTAAAGTAAAGTTTATCCAAAAAATGTTGTTTACGTCAGCTACCGCTGCTGTATTAATATTTTACCAACAAAAAAAAAGGGAATAAATTGTATATTTCATGTTTGGTCTTTAAAGGAAACTGTCATAGGATCAACCAGCTAACCACATTTTTGGCTATTTGTTGCAGGATATACCGTAACACAAAAACTATAATTTTGTATCTTTCTGCCATTGAGTTAAGGGTTCATTTTGGTTGTGAATTAATTTCTTTTTGTAGTGCTATGTTGTTGCATCTATAACATTAACACATATTTAATGGCAGTGAAGGAAGGAATATAAGTCTAACTAGGTACGTCTGAGACGAATTTCCTCAATATGTATTTGCAGTGGCGTAAATACTGGGGTAGCAGGGGTAGTGGCTGCCACAGGGCTCGGAACATTAGGGACATTAATAGGCAGTTACCAGATCAGTAAGTGACGCCATGGGCCCCACAAACACTATCATTATACTTGGGGGTCTTCTCAGACCCCTGAGTATAATAATCGGAGGCCTGGGAGAGATAAGGGAACATAAAAAACACAGTTACTTACCTCTCCACACTCCATACAGGCATCGGGCCTAGTTGTGTGACGTCCATGACTTCACTTGACCTGGACCTGCGTCCCGGGTCAAGTGTTGTCCTGACGTCATTGAAGATGGCCGACACCATCAAGGACTGCAGTGGAGTCGGGGATAGGTAAGTGACAGTGTTTTTTATGTTTGTATTCCCCCTCGGTCTCCGATTATTATACTCTGGGGACTGTAAAGACCCCAGAGTATAATAATTGTTTATGAGTGTTCATTATGGGGCATAATAGTATGTGCAGGGGCCACAATGGGGCATAATACTGTGTGCAGGGGCCACTATGGGGCATAATAGTATGTGCAGGGGCCACAATGATGCATAATACTGTGTGCAGGGGCCACAATGGGGCATAATACTGTGTGCAGGGGCCACAATGGGGCATAATACTGTGTGCAGGGGCCACTATGGGGCATAATAGTATGTGCAGGGGCCACAATGATGCATAATACTGTGTGCAGGGGCCACAATGGGGCATAATACTGTGTGCAGGGTCCACTATGGGGCATAATAGAGCGCGCAGGAATGCGGGGGGGGGGGGGGTTAGTCGGTTGAGGTCTTCGGTGTCGGTCAGGGGAGTGGCCCCATGTCAAAAGTTCGCCAAGGGGCCCCGCCATTCCTAGTTACGCCACTGTGTATTTGTTCATGGGTCTGCGAACGTTATAAAAAAGAAAAAAAGCTTATATTAACCTCAACCAATTCCCTGTCCCCACAGTACTAGTGCTACTAGGCAGAGGCATAATTAGCTCATGGCCTTCAGTGTAAAATCAGTAACAGGGCCCCCACTTACCATGTGACTTATGTTGTAGAGAGGCCTTTGGGTACCATCAGACTCAGTGGATTGGTAGCGAATGCTACCTCTGCACCTCCTATAGTTACGGTCCCGGGTCCCTACTCCACTTCATTTTCTTATACCACCATGAGAGAATGTTGTACTTAGCTTTGCATTGTTCTTCAAAACTGAAGCAGTTATATGGTTCCTTTATATGACTGTAGATGCAAATGTCTTTCTATCATGTTTTAGTCGTGTATTATTTATAGGATCCAATATATGAGACACTTGTACCATCCGATTTTTGTCTTATAAGTAAGGGCATCTCAAAGGCTTGTTCATCTAGGACAATTCCTACTTATTAGAAAAGTCCCTTGTATTCATTTCATCCCGCTGGTGTCAGATGCAACAGAATTATTAAAAGACGCACGTCTCTTAATCATTTTGACACATGTAGGGTAGTCAGTGTGCTAGAAGCTTAAGTTTTAAGGTGCAATGTTAAATTTGTTGAGCCACAAAGCTCCCCCACGCCAATGCCACACCTATGTTATAAAAAGTAGCATGAGCAGCATAAAAAGTCAAAATGTTTAGCCATGAAATGTATATTAAATTCCCACGATTGTCTATTACCCACTTTTTCACCGCAATCCCTGACAATATAGCTGATTATTCCTCCTACACTACAGTAAGTAGAACATATTTTACCACTTACAGCATGCTGACAATAACTTTTCTAGCTACCCAATCCTATTATTTGCAATATGCAAATCACTTCAGTATTTCTATAAGTCTAAAGCATCTTAGCTTATGAATAATCACATTCACACTACAGCTTTTCCACATTACTCACACCACTGACTTGTTAGGTGACGTGTTTATTGCACGTGCTGTTCTTTCTTTATTTGCCAAAACTGCCATTGTATAATATGAGTTCAGACCTTAGTTGTTTTTTTTTAAAACTATGGATTAACATTTGACTAAGTACAATGCAAAAGGAAAAAATATCCAGGAAAGTAAGGAAGGAGAATATACAGAAATGTTGGTTTTACCCTTAAAGGGATCCTATCACTCATACACAATTTTTTCTAGGTACCACGTTGTAATAGCCTTAAGAAAGTCTATTTGTCTCCTACCTTTCGACTACTTCTGCACGCCGCCGTTCTCCTGCAATCCCGCTTTCTCTCGGTATGCAAATTAGCTCTCTCGCAGCACTGGGGGTGGGCCCGAGAGCTCAAACAGCACTGGGGCGTCCCCAATGCTGTGAGAGAACTCTCTCCAGCGCCGCCTCCATCTTCGCCAGCAGCGTCCTCTTCATCCTCTTCTTCTGGCGGTGGCTTGTAACTTCTAGGCCTCGGGCAGAGCAGACTGCGCATGCCTACAGGCCATGAGAAAATGGCCGTTTGCACAGAATTGTAAGCTGCCATTTTCTCGTGGCCTGTGGGCATGCGCAGTCTGCTCTGCCCAAGGCCTAGAAGTTACAAGCCACTGCCGGAAGAAGAGGACGCTGCTGGCGAAGATGGAGGCGGCGCTGGAGTGCTCTCGCAGCATTGGGGATGCCCCTAGTGCTGTTTAAGCGCTGGGGCCCGTCCCCAGTGGTGCAAGAGAACTAATTTGCATACCGAGAGAAAGCAGGATTGTAGGCGAACAGCGGCGCGGAGAAGACGACGAAAGGTAGGAGACGAATAGCCTTTCCTAAGGCTATTCCGACGTGGTACCTAGAAAAAATTGTGTGTAAGTAATAGGATCCCTTTAAGGGTTATTTTCTGCTTCTTATTAGATGTGTGGTAAGCTGAAAAACTGTGACCAGTAAGGCTACGGTCACACCTGCATTTAGTGACTCCGTCCCCCATTCTGTTTGAAAATGCAGAGGGAAAAGTCCTGCAGGACTTTCCTCACCAGATTTTTTTGGCCGGAAACCCGGCAGACCCCATTGAGTAACCGTTTTTTAAGTGGATTGGGTTTCTCTTTTTTGGGTCCCCAAGCGGACCCAAAGAACATAAACCCCCAAAAAGTTGTGAACCTAGCATAACCAGCGCCAGGCAATAGTCAATAAATATTTCACTGTGCTGAGTGAAAACACTGACGACTCGGCCCCGTGTACGGCTCACAGTTTAACAGGCCCTACGTTGTTGCAGATTTTATTGTATTTTTTTAGCAAAAGCCAGGAGTGGATTGAGCAGAAGGGAGATGAGTGAATGAATAGGAGCTTCCTATGTAGTCCCTATTCCGTTTGTAGACATTCTTAGCTTTGGCTCAAAAAACCACAACAAAATCAGCAACGTGGGGCCTCAACCTTAAAGTCGATGACGGTCAAATACAAAACAAATCTAAAAAATCAGTCTTTTGTTTGCATCAGGTATTGAATTTGTCTTCTGCTGGGCTTAAAGAAGTTTGTCTGAGATTTTAATAATCTTACCTAAGTGCAGAAAATAGTATAAAAAAACCCCAAACTAATCTGGACTCATTAAACCACTCTAGTGATCCCCACCGGTCTTGCAGTGATACGTCACATATATCATTCATGTGAATGCAGCCAGTCATTGCAGTCCCATTCTGTAAATGCTCTCAGGACAGTGTTGCTGGAGCCAGGGGTATTTAACTGATGAGAATAGCTTATTTCTTTATTTTATACTATTTCTTACTTTATGAAAGTTTCTTAAATTCCCAGATAATCCCTTTAAGAAGACAACACTGTTTCAAAAAGAAGCCGTCCTGGTTGTCAGCCGATCTCTTCCTGTCCAGGTCCTGACATGTCATTGGATATATAGGATGTTTTTCCTGCAGCCTTTTTTGCAGATCCAAATGGCACATTACCATATTTTTGTTTTTTTTGATCCAGTATACAAACCTGTGGACACAACCTCTGGACTACATAGTACTACAACAAAACAGGCCACAGTCATCTACAGTGAGTACAAACTGGAGCAACATACGCCTTATATCTGTAAAAGAGGAGAAACAGGTAGACTGTGATAGAGAAATTTTCTTCAAGCAACCTTTTATCCCATGTATTGATTTCTTCTTTTTACAAGCATGTTTTCTCCATACTGTCAGTATATCTATGTTTCTTGGAAAAAATGTATTTATTACTGAATACCAGTTCATTGCTATGGACATAATGCAAATATTATGTATTCTCGCACAATGTCAATCGGAAACCAAAGACATAAAATCAATAAAAATGTATTACATTGTAGAATGTTAAACAGACGCAGCCAAAGATAAGCCTTAACAATGGTACTGCTTGTACACAACAGGGTGAAATATGGAACTTTAGCCCATTTTCCTCAAGATATAACCTATTGCTATCTTTATCCCACAACAACAGAGAAGAAAAACTATCAAATAGGCCACATAACCTTAGCACTGCTAAGTAAGGACACACTTGGTAAGGCTGGGTTCACATCTGCTCTCCGTACGAAATCAGTTTTTGAAACTGTCGCAAAATCCTCAAAAGCTGATTTCAAATGGTTTGTTTTAAAACCCAAAAAGGGTTGCAAAAACCATCTGCAGGTCTGTGTTTGGAGCATTTCCATATGGTATCCGCTTTTTTTGGGTGGAAAAAAAGTTGGACTTGCAGGACTTTTTCTCCGTTTAAAAAAAAAAAAATAAGGATCCCAAACGGACAGCGACCAATCCTTTTTTTTTTTTTTTTTAACATTGAGGTCTATGGAAAGCAGGTTACAAATGAATAGCAATCAGCTTGTGTCCATTTTGCATTCTGATTTTCCTTCTGCGTATGCTCAGAAAGAAGCAGGAGGGGAAAAAAAACCCCGAATCGGTCAAAAACAAACACAAACTGACATAAACAGGCAGTTTTTTTCAATGGCCACCGATTGACTAATCCGTCTAAAAAGACAGATTGTGGTATCTGCTGTGTAACCATTTGGAATCCTTTTTGTACCAAAACGTTTTTATTTTCAACAGTTTGCAGGCGGACGAATACTAGGTGCAGGTGTGAACATAGCATAAGCAAAATGTGGAGAACAATTTGGACTGAAAGGTGAAATAGCAAGATCAGTAGGTGAGTCGGAGAAATCCCAAATCCCCATGCACTTTCCATAGCACCAGCATTCTCTTTGGCAAAGTTAAGTCATGTTAAAGGGGTATTCCCATCACGCTTGTTCACCAACCTGCAGGCTCTGTGCTCTCTTCACTTCCTGGTTTTCTCAGCACATTGGTGGGCGGAGTTTCACTTGCTCTGCTATGTTTGCAGTCAGTAATTAGGGACTGGTTGTAAATGAATTACCACAGTATGAAGCTGATGTAGAGGCTGATGTAGCAGAGCTGGATTTGTGTCAGTCTGTAATACATACATAGGTACTGGACTCCCTATCTCAGCCCTTATCAGCCAAATTCAATTAAACCGACTGATAAGTGGAAGAGCAGGAGATAAGAGCTCAGAAATCCCAAAGCTGTCACCTCCCCTATCTGAAGAGCTCCATTGTTTGTCTGTGGCAGAGACATACACAGCTCAGAGCTGCTCCCAGCACTCAGCCCCTCCCTCCCACCCCTGAGAGCAGGCAGCTACATCAATTGGGAACTGAGCAGATAAGCCCGTGGTCCGGGTCATAAAAAGGCATGTAAACAATGAAGTGAATAAATTAAGAGAGCAGCCAGACAAAGCAGTTTTGATAAAGCAATGTATTTAGAAAAAGTCTTATATCCACATAAACTACCAGTATAGATAGGATCCTTGTGATGGGACAACCCCTTTAAAGTGTAGTGCACATCACTATGTGCCTGCCCTGCATGAAGACAGCAGCGGCAGAAGTGATGCTGCTATTCCGGGGCGGGGGGGGGGGGGGGGGGTGCGGGGTGCGGAGGAGCGGAATAACAGCATCGCTTCTGCCGCTGCTGTCTTCATGCAGGGCAGGCACATAGCGATGTTGCTGGCTTCACTTGTGCCGGCATCTAACTCCCCGGCATCCGCTGTAATAGGCGGATGCTGGGGACTGTTAGACGCCGGCACAGGCACATCGCTATGCTTCTGCCCTGCATGAAGACAGCAGCGGCAGAAGCGATGCTGTTATTCCGCTCCTCCGCACCCCGCCCCGGAATAGCAGCGGCAGAAGCGATGCTGTTCCACTCCGGGGTCACATAGGCAAAGCCAAGCGGCGAGATGCCGCCGGCCCTGCGTGCAAGCTCAAACACCAGTCTAGCCTTCACAATGCTAATACAGACCCGCAAGGTGTCGGGTCTGTATTCGCATTGTGAAGGGTAGACTGGTGTATGAGCGCGCACGCAGGGCCGGCGGCATCTCGCCGCTTGGCTTTGCATATGTGACCCCGCCCACCAATGACAAGACAAAGCCGGAAGACAGAAGATTTTAGAGGAACGAAGACGGGTAAGTATGCGACGTGGGAATACCCCTTTAAGGATTTATGTCATGAAACCTCCCACTGAACCTGAGTACTGGAGGAGTCTTCTTCCTGTATAAGGCCGGGTTCAGATGGGGTTTTTTGGTCCGGAATTTGACCCGGACCACTCCGCTTTGGATTAGGCCGCCCAAATGAATGGGCCTAGTCGGGAGGGAGGTGTCACGAGGCGGATGTTTGAAGTTAAGAGCATGTTGCTCACAGGAAAAGGAAATGCCCTGCTCCCATTGATTTCAATGGGAGGCGGTTCTTTGAGCAGGATTTTGACGCGGATTACGCGTCAAAATCTTGACCAAAAAACCCTGTCTGAACCCAGCCTAAGTGTACAGTCACACACAGGAAAATGGTGAGGAATTTGGTGTGGAATTTCAGTGCTGGAAAAAAAAGCCTAGCAGAAGAAGGAAACCATTGTTCCCAATGTACCCAAGTCAATGGGGGGCTATTTTTTTCAGCACTGAAATTCCACACCAAATTCCGCACCGTTTTCCTCTGTGTGAATGGACCCTACACATTCAGTCTCACCACAGCCGGGCTGAATGTAGGTGTTGCTTTGTGGATGGACAGCAGGCACTCCCATTCACTTGGAGTGCTCTACTTTGGCATTGTGTGGCACTGCCACTTATGAGACTGTCCTGTGTATTTCATTTGGTCATCTCACTATAGTATGCGGCACTGTGATTGGGCTCCATATTGTATGATTATTTATACACAATATTACAGTATATGGTGATGGAGGCAATAGAGCATAACACAACGCCAGCCCTGCCTATGACATATTAGGACATTGTGACTGGAATTGCTCAGTATTCTAGTCCGTGCTTTCTATTCTATTGGTCTACATTGTATGATTGTTTAGTATCACTACAGCTCTCACTTTCTGGCACTGGGAGCCGTAGTTAGAGAACATGAGGACAAGCCCCAGCTCCAGTGACTGGCACATTACATGGTTGTCAATCACTAGAATGACGTCATGGGTTTCTGGCCGCTCCATACATCCGGGTACCCGAGCGAGGAATGGGCGGGAAAAGGGGCCGATGACGTATACGGGAGCGCTCACGGCGCACAAGCTCGCTCCCGTTGCGCGTGCAGGAGTCTGTGACAGAGAGGGGGGTGTTACGAGCTCAGTCCCAGGCTGACTCTCCCCGGCCGCTCGGCTCTCTTCCTTCAGTGACATCTCATTCATAGACCCTGCCCCCCCCCCCCTTCGCTGGCAGCCGAGTGACCGCTGCACCGGCCTGCTCCGCTCCGTTCGTGTCCCCCGTGGGGGTTGGGGGGAAGGGGAATGACGAGACCGTCTGTTCGGGGCCGAAAGACGCTGCAGCTCGTCAGCACCGCCTGAGAGGCGGCCGCCTCTCCTCCGCAGTCTCCAGCGCTTCTTCTTCTCCTCCGGCGGCGGCAGGTGAGTCCTATTTCCGACTGCGCAACAAGAGCAGAGTCTTGCGGGGGAGGGAGGCAGCACGGTGGGGGTGAGGCGCAGGCCGGGGCGCTGAGCTGGGCCTAAGCCTTGCAGCAGTGGGCGGATAGCGATCTGGTGTAAAATCCCACTGCGCAACCAGCGGCAGCGCGGCCTGGAGAGGTGCGGGAGCGGCGCTGTAATCCGGCCTGTCTCCCCGCAGCCTAGGACATCCACCGTGCCAGGGTCGTGAGTCGGGAGATTTCAGGCGAATGAACCCCCTCCTCCTCCCTCATCTCTCCCTCCTACTTCTCCCAGCCCTCATCCTCCACCCCCGTCACCCACTTATTTGAGGAGGGTTTGTTATTAATGTGCCCCCTCCATGGCTGTCACATAAACCTGTAGGAAACTGCTTACCTGGCAATTCCCTACTACAAGGGCATGAGCCCGGGCACTGACACCTTGGATCTGATGGAAATGTCACATTGCAGAATCCAGAGCTGCTGTAGGGTCCATAGACAGAGTACAGGCCTCTCTGGGCATTCCTGGCCCTGACCATGTGTTAGTACTGCCCTCATATTGTGTTGCTGGTTATATTAGGGTGTTTGCTTACAAGCCATCCAGTATACTCCTTTGCTAGATGTTGTAGTAGTGCCTGCAATGCTACACCCTGGACTGAACCACATGTTAGTGCACAATGTGGTAGCCGTAGATGTCCCAGGCTTGCAGGAAACTGGAAAAAAAAATCCTGCTATTAGAAGTCTGAGCAAAAATAAGAAAAACCTAAATATTGTCCATTAATGACTTATAACAGTATTAAAAAAATGCAGCAGTATGTGAATATGATTGTAATAACTCCTCTTCCTGTTACGCTCAGGAACCCAACCCCTGCCCCCCCCCATAAGGACATGCTCAGACAGCTGACTTTTGAAGACTGATGCTTAAGAAAATCTTCGGCATTAGTCTACATGCACACAGCTGTAGTGGTTTTTATAGTCTGCAAAAAAAAAAGCCTTCGAATTGCACTAGTAGTCATCCGTAAAGAGTAGTATGATCTCATACATAGGGAGTCTGTGCTACAAATATGGATAGGAATAGGACCAACTCCATGTTTTGCAGTTAGTTTTTACAGCAAGGACACTATTGGGTGTGTATGAGGCAATAGAAATTAATGGGGGGGGGGGGGTGTCTGTATACAATCTGCAACTATGGATCTGTAATTACGGATAATATACTAAAAGCTAGACTTATATGTATGGGGTCTTGCCTATAAACACAGATGAGCCCTCTGCACTTTCTGCATCATGAATAGACATGTGTTGTTTTTTTTTTCCCTTGTGATGTGAATTTGAAATCCATATGTGGGATAAAAACCTTGGTAGTATAGATTGCAGAGTGATATACCGATTCAGCACTGAAGGCCCAATGCATGCTGGGGAATCTGCTCGGGAAACCTGGTCTGTAGTTGGGTTTTATCCCACAAAAATCCAGCCAGTCGTAGCGATTTGGGTCTGCCTTCTCACTGCTCTATCTGTTCTATATTCAGTACAGGACAGTGAAGGCACTCCTAGTATCATGTATTACTATGGTATAAGGACTCCCAGTCTCCTGACCAGGTTCAGGCAGGGAAATCCAACTGGTTTACTGATCTCAGATTTCCTCTTGTGCATGGAGCCTTAGAGTGTCCTCACACGTAGGAATTTGGACTAGTTCTGCCTCAAAATCTGCACCAAGCTTAAATAAGTCGTCTTCCAATTGTATACAAAGCAGGAGACTGAAGAAAATAAGTCCTGCTTGATCTTGTACCAATTCTATGGCTGACTTGGCTGCAGAAACCATGGGACAAGACATTCAGCAGGTTAGGTCCATTTATCTGGAGAGGAATTTCTGCACCACATTCTGTGTGTGAATTGGGCCTAAAGGGAACTTCTGCACAGAACATAACCTGAATATGGAGAAAAAACTGATGTGGATTTGAACTTTCAATTAAATCTGTGATAAAATCTTCGTTTTATATGGGGTTTCTCTGCAGATTTTGTGTGTAACAAATGCTAAAAATTCCCAACTGAAATTGACATGTAGCCTTGACTTAAATTACCTACTTCATATCTGTTTCCTCTTCTTCCCATCACGGGGTGGAGATGTCATTTGTTAAAATCTCATCCACTAATGTTCAGTAGAGTCCAGACAGAAAGTATGCGCTGTAGGTACCTACCCATTGGCAGGGAAAAGAGCTGCTGCAAGGAGATGATGTAGAAGACACTACCTTATTACAGGGTTGTCTATTTACATTTCTATCATGTACTACCACATTTCCATCAGCAGTGGTTTCTGCAGGGAATTTTTCAACTTCCCTTTTAGGGTTTCGATGGCCCGAACCACAATGACCTGTTCAATAACCATACTTCTGTACTTATAAAAGATGTTGGACTTAAATCCATTACACTATGTCCATCTTTGGTGAACCTGGACTTATACATTTGAGAATTGTGTAGCAACTTCCTGCTGAACACTATTGATAGATTTCCTTTTTATGAATGTGAATTGCCAGATAGATGGCAGGAGCTGAATTCTAGTTTTTTGTTGAGCGAATACTGAATACTGTTCTCAGCCTATGACGCCACACAAGGCCTGTTGTCTATATCTCGGGTGAATTGGAGTAGGTTCACCTTTATATGTCTGCATGTTTCTTGATGTTACCTGCTGATATCGCTTCACTCAGACTTTAGTCCAAGTTCACACGTGAATAAGGTGTGATGTAATTTGGTCTGGAAAAAAAATGCTTCCTAATTAGGAAGCGGTTTTTGGACCTTGAGGCGTTTTTTGTTTTTGTTTTTTTGGAGCGTTTTTGGTAAAAAACCGCTTCAGAAAATGCCAGGCGGTTTTCCCCACAGTGAATGGACCGTAAAACACTGCGTTGCGGTTTTTGGCAAAAAAAAACCCGTCACTGTTTCCGCCTCCCATTCACTTTTTTTGAATTCCTGAGGCGGAATCCGCCTCAAGAAAGGTCATGTTGCTTCTTTTTGCCGCTAGCGGAGAAAAGAACGCTAGCGGTCTCCATAGACCATCATTGTGAGGGGGCGGATTATGACGTGGATTCCGCGCCTTAATCTGCCCCCTCTGTGCCGTGTGAACGGGCCCTTAGGCTGAGGCTGCGTTGCAGAAACCCAGCTTTTTTTAGTTGCGTTGTTTTGAGCCAAAGGCTGGAGTAGATTGCGCAAAAGACAAAAGTATAAGCTTTCTATATATTTCTCATTCCTTTTGTTGCCGTACTTGACTTTGGCTCAAAATGGCAACATAATCTGCAACAAAAAAAGCTGTGTTTCTGCGATGTGGAGACTTGGTCTTATAGTTATTAAAAAAAAAACAAAAAAACTTTTGCACAGTTGTTGGATACATTACAGCAACAAGTCCTCCTTTGAAGCATGTACCACACCTCTATAAAAAAAAAATCCCGAAACTTAGTTAAAAGTACAGTTCCACACAGAATTTCAATTTACTAATGGACTACAGAATTACTGTAAATGTATAAAATATTAAAGACAACCTTGCAAACGAGCCCAGCTCTTTGCATCATTTAATAGGCATCATGCCACTGATTCCAGCAGTTTTTTCTTTATTCTAGCCCCCACCTATCCTGAGTAATCAATGCTGTTCTTTTTAGTGTCTGATATGCCACTTAGTCTGTCAGGATGGTGGGGTCAGGCAGGAGCAGACTAAAGATGTGATTCTGACACTGGCTGTCTCTGATTGGAGATCTGAACCACACACCCTGTCTGACACCACCCTTCTGACATTAAGGGGCTGAAATAGCAAATCAAGCATCAAAACTAACTGTGTTTGGTAAGGGTGGATTCACTTCTGCGCCCGTGCGCGCTTTAAGCAATCCAGCTGGGTTTCCGTCTTCTGCCCCGAGAAACTGGACAGGGGATGGAAACACGGCAGTCAGTTTTCAAACCCATTCAAGTGGATGGGTTTGAAATGTGAGCGCCCGTGAGTGTTTTGTACCTGTCTGCGGCGAATTGGTGGAGGTGGTTAAAGGTCCTTTTTAACTGTAAAAGTAGTTGGGGGTATAAACGGTTTTATAAGTGAAATATTCCAAGAGAGTGAACAATATAGAGTTCAAGCATGTGCAGTGTTCCCATAACTGTGACAATCTGTGCTATGAGGGCAATTGATTCAATAGAAATGTGCTAACTCTAGCTTCAAAACAAAAATAACCATATATTACAATTGGCTAGGCTCACACATGGCTTGGATGTTGTGTTAGGAGCCTCTGCTGCAAATTCATATTAAAATCCCAGATGAAGAATTATTACATAAAGAACTTCTTCATGGGACAAAATGACAAGCCCTGTAATGGATACCCAGCTGATCCCTTTATAGCAAGTTGATTGGTTTTCTGTTCCTATGATGGAGCAGAAAAGCAGAATAAGCACTGTGGAGTCCAGCCTCATTATTAAGTACATAACTTGCTGCATACTTCATCTCAACTTAGGAAAAATATTATTCGTGAGCCATTTCTGAAGGTTCATTGAGTTGAAATAGGACCCACTGCCCTGTATAGAATTCTGTTCATTATGATATAACTTTTTTTTTCTCAATTTCATAAAATCTGTGATGATGATCTTGTGATGCACTGGTTATGGTTAGATTTTGATATAGAGTCTAGCGTTAGTGAAATAGTGTATCTTATGTGCAGTTTGTGAACCTAGCCCTCATGCTGGGTGGTTATGACCTAAATCCAAATCTACAGTAGAGATGCTAGTAAGGCCTCTACTGGGCCCCTGGAGAGGAAGCTGCAGGTATTCACCAACAACATGGAGTCTATCCATCCTCATGTATTGAGAATTATATGCATCATGCAGCCATTGTTCAATACTGGCTCAAGTGGTTCTGTGGATAATGAGTATGGTGGCCAATGGGAAGACAGTTGTTGGTGACTGCCTGCCGCTTCCTCCCCAGGGGCCCACCAGAAGCCTTCTTAGCATCACTGCTGCTGCCATGATTTCCTCCCAAATGCTCTGCTGAGGAGAGCAGGGTGATGTGTTTTAGGCCGGGATCAACACTTGAAATGAGAAGACAGAACAGAGTAGCAATGGACAAAGTGGTAACCAGACTCTAGAGGCTAACATGGCGGGATGAACTCTTGGAGCAAATGGGGGTATATGTGGGCTTTGGGAGTGTGAAACTGATGCTGAGCTACATAATGAGGAGGCAGCGGGAAGACGTGAGAGTGAAACGTGTGGGCAGTGTTGGCTGTAACAACATCACCATTGTGGGGAAGAGTATGTTGGCTGAACTAGTTCTGGATTAATAGCCCACCCCTACAGATAGTGCTGCCTGTGAGCATAATCTACTGTATGTACAACTCTGGCTCAGTTAGGCAGTGTGAACTTGCTCACATCGATTATTTTGCATCCATGCATCTTGTTTCACAATGTGACTAAAGGAAGTGTATTTTTTTTATTTTTTTTTTAATTTACACTTTCCTGCATATCAAAAGTTGGTGAGCCCAAAAAGTCTCACAAACCTATTGTCCTTGACACTAGAACTTTAACAATTTGGGACTTCATACATTCCCTTAGTGTGATCTGAATGTGAATAACGTCTGAGCCTCCATCAGTCACATTTACTGTAGTGTGAATTACAATTTGTGACTAAGGCTATGTTCATTTCTGCTCCATCAGTGCTATATACAGCCTCGAGGGAAACCAACAGCCCCCTCATGGATCTTATAAGGTGTATTCACACATAGCAGATATGTTAAGCTGTTTCTGTCTAGATTTGTGGACAAATAAAATCTGTATCATGTTATCGTAAAGCAAACTTTAACAAATTTCAACACACTGGAAAAAAAAATGTGCAAAAATTGCTAGAACTTGCCAGTTTTAACTCTGAACTGCACATGGAAACTACACTGTAGCTGTAACGAGAATCTAAGGACCCTATCACATGGGCTGGTACAAGCTGAAAACAATAGGCTAGCATTATGTAAGTTCTGGAAAATCCCTTTTAGGCCTGGTCTCCACATAGAATAAACGGTGGCATTTTACATCACCTGCAAAGTGGGTAGAATTCTGGCTAATCCTATCCACACATTGCAGAAAAATTGATATTGATAGTTGATATGCTGCGATTTCAAAAACCGTTGCGTCTTTGTAAATCGTAACATGTCAGTTATACCTACGAAAATGCCAGTCTTTTCCTTATAGGTGCAATTGAAGCAGAAAGTCCGTTAAGGAAAACTGCACTTTCTGTGACACACTGTGGGAAATACTGTGGTGCCTGTGACTCATTATGTGGAACCATAGCCTCAGAGAGTTATTTCCAAAGGTATGTCATGAATACCTGATAGATGCTGGTTCTATCTCTTGAGACCTGTCTGTGCCCGTATCTGAATTGGAGAGGACCGCGTATGTGCATGTTTCCATTTACTTATACGTGGAGAGAGACTCACAGACTGCCCTCTTTAGATAGGTGTTGGATCTGCATCTGTCACTGATGATAGATATGTTTATGCCTGGTGTATGCATACTGATATCCACACTGATATTGGAATACCCCTTTATATTGTATTGCTGCTCATTTGAGGAAATGTGATTCTCTTCTGTATGATGCGACTTAAAAAAAAAAAAAAAAAATTCCTTGTTACCCAAACCTTAAATTAAATGTATTGTTGATGCCCTCATGTAGAACCTGACTGGCTATGATGCTGCTTTAATTTAAGCACATCCACTAACTAGTTTTAATTAGGGCATCTTACATCATCTCTATAAATTCTAGTTCTTCGCATTTGATAATAGTTGCTGCTCTGCTGATTCCAGCACAGTTGGAATTCTCTCTGGCCTTCACCATTCCCGAGCAACAAATGCAGGTAGTTACTATATAAGCTCTTTGGTGTGAGGCAGGGGTGTGTGAAAACAATAGGCTAGCATTATGTAAGTTCTGGAAAATCCCTTTTAGGCCTGGTCTCCACATAGAATAAACGGTGGCATTTTACATCACCTGCAAAGTGGGTAGAATTCTGGCTAATCCTATCCACACATTGCAGAAAAATTGATATTGATAGTTGATATGCTGCGATTTCAAAAACCGTTGCGTCTTTGTAAATCGTAACATGTCAGTTATACCTACGAAAATGCCAGTCTTTTCCTTATAGGTGCAATTGAAGCAGAAAGTCCGTTAAGGAAAACTGCACTTTCTGTGACACACTGTGGGAAATACTGTGAGAATCGCACCCCTTGTTTGCTTCTTCTTGACCCTGCCCTCCTGCCCCTTTAAATATATAAGCCAGGGACCAAAACTAACAGCATTGATTGCTTGGGAATGGTGGGGGGCTAGAGAAATATATTCCGATTGTGTTGGAATCAGTGGGGCAGAGTATTAAATGATGTAAAGAGCTGGACTTGTTGGAGGTAGTGAAAGGTCCCCATTAAGTAGTAGCTGCAGAGGAAATGTATTAAATGGATGGTCTAAATGGCTATGTTATACTACTAAGGCATCTTGATTCCACCAGAACTAGAGCCTCTTACACGCGAATAGTGAGGGACCAACGTCTTTGCCTCAACATATGCCCTGGGGTTGTCTTCATGAGACAACCCCTTTTAGGCTATTATCAAAGGATCAAGATCAGCACTGGTACCAAGGAAAGGACATGCTGTTTATTCATAGTTGACCTAATGGTTTGTTTGCACACAGGTCACTAAGGGCAGAAGTTGGGAAATGAGCCAGTATAGTAGAGAACATAGGAATTGTAGATTAACCCAATGTACCATACCACATTTATTTTGTTGTTTTCAGAACAGTCTTTTATCAAGAAAATTCTACAACTGGAGCATACTGCAGTCGATGGATATTGGAAAGGGGTCAAGAAAAAAAAAAAAAAAAAGTCTAGGCCAATTTAGGTGACCTGTCCCCAAGTTTGGATGTAAGACATATCTAGTGCTAACCATTTCCACACTGCCCATAGAGCATATATGTCCGGAGAGTGATTGTCTAGTGCTGCATGGATGCACTGGTATGTCCTTGCAGTTTTCAGCAGTTGCTGAAATATGGGGAGCCGATTGTAACTACCCTAGAGAAGGCAGGAAAGGTTTATTACTGTCCCTGCTTTCCCGATGGCTGTGTACACAGCACTCAGTGAAAGCTGAATACACAAATATGGGGGCTGCCCTCTGATCCGGCGGTCACATGATTTACTAGGATCAGAGGCTGTTAGAGTTGCTGGGTCCTACAGGATTCCTCCTGCTAATGTACCAGCCCCAGTTACAGGGGAGATTGACCTACCGCCACAAAACAGAGTTCAGATTTGCCCAAAGGTCTGTTATGACCTTATGTTGACACGGAATACAAAAGTTAAAAAAAAAAAAAAAAAAACCTCAATAACACACCCTTATTACAGATTGTAGCCCCACCCCCAATGGCACCATACAAAATAAAAATTGCCATATTGGGGAGGAAAAAAAATATATATATATTTTTTTTTTAGTAGCACTTTGTGCTATTAAATGAGAAAAAAAAAAATGAAAACTGAAAAACTGCTTTCCCTCCTCTTTTGTTTATTCCTGGATATTAAAAAAAAAAAAAAAAAATGCAGAAATTACTTGAGTAATGCAAATGATGAAAATGTTATAGGTCTCAAAATCGCACATGCAAAAAAAACCTCTAAAATGTCTGGTCCTGGAACAGAAATTGGTCTGATATTAAGTGATTAAAGGAATATGTTTAGTATGTAGTTGTGTTTGAGTGTGTGTTTTTTTTTTTTTTTTTTTATTCAGAATAAAAAAAAAAACTTCAGCACTTTAAAAAAAAATAACCCGCAAAAATCCAAACAAACTTTTTTACGCTATTTATCAATAGCTAAAAACATCACTGTTCTCCTCTACAATAGTTACTAAATAACTCTGAGGGTGTTTACACTGAGCACACAGTGATGTACGTCTGAGGTTCTCTCTTCTTCCCACTGTTGTATTAAATGTACAACAATAACCACTCCGCTGAATGACTGGAGGGAAAAAAATAGATGTAGAAAAGGCTTAATCAAATAATGTGTAAAGAAAAAAAAAAAGGCAGTTGCCTCCACTACATTTCCTACACATAAGGAACTTTTTTTTTGCCAAAGCCAAGAATGGCCCAGCCGCAATAGTAATGTATAAATGTATAGAATCTCCCATAAAATAGTGGGGGAAAAAAAGCTTTCAAAAAATAAAATGTTCTAAATCCCTCCTTTCCCTAGAATACATATACAAGTAGGAAATTACTGTGAAACACATACACATTAGGTATCCCTGTGTCTGAAAGTTCCCGGTCTACTGAATATAGGGTATCTGCAGTGCCCCTGTTCTGTCAGGAAGGGGTTAATAGGAGCACTGCAAATACCCTATATACAGTCAGGCTGAGTTCCAAGTGGGGGAAAACCCCAGTCCTCAAGCTCAGGGAAGGGGCAGACAGACAACCAAACACCCCCTACCCTTTCCTAGCACCTGGAAACTACTGCACCCAAAAACTCCAACCATTTTAATTTTTGAAATTTTCCAGCAGCTGCTGCATTCCCCCCTCTAGGCTTATACTCTAGTCAATAAGTTTTCCCAGTTTTTTTGTGGTAAAATTAGGGGCCTCGGCTTATATTCGGGTCGGCTTATACTTGAGTATATACAGTACACTCAATACCTTTTACAATGTTTCTAAGCACTGAAAACTAAAAACAAATTTTTGTGGGAGATTTAACAAGACTGGTGATTCCTATGCCAGGCTTGATCTCATTTGCACCAGAAGGAGATGTGCCTATTAAGAGGCTAATGCGTTTTTTTTTTTTTTTTTTTTTAGAAATAAAAAATCTCCTGTTCTAGAATCTGAAATCAGGCCCGAGCTAGATGCTAGTATACATGAGTCCCCCTTTGACAACAATAACAAAGGATTAAGTCCCGCCCTTCCTATTTCCGGTCGAAGATCTCTTTCCGGTTTTGAGAGTTTGCCATGTCTAGCAGGGGTATAGGCATACTGTTTCGTGGTTACGACGAGCCTGCTGCAGAACCTCATTTGCTAAATGCTATACAGTATATATATTTATTTGCCGAATGCTATATATATGTATAGCATTCGGCAAATGAACACTGATTCTGCAGCAGGCACGTCCTTGCCACGGGCAGGCAAGAGTTTTTCTCATTGGAATGAATAGTCCGATGTTAGACTCCGCCTCCTCAGACGAGCCTCTGGCAGAACCAGCGTTGATTGGCCAAATCACTGGCAACTGGCCAATCAACGCTGGTCTATTCATTTCAATGAGAAAAAGTCAACTGGTAACAGCATACTTACCTGCTCGTAGCAAGGACGAGCCTGCTACACAATCAGCCTTCATTTGCCGAATGCTATACACTGTATAGCATTCAGAAAATGAGGTTCTGCAGCAGGCTCGTCGTAACCCGAGGACCATACCCTGAAGTACATACCCAGCCCTGGTTAATTCACTAAGGAACAGGAAGTCTTCTTGCCGCCCTTCCATTGCGCATGTGCCAACCGGAAGTTCGCAGGGGGACTCATGTATAGATCTAAGCTATGATTTGTCATGTTTCTGGCGTAAATTATAGTAAATCTTTGAAAATCTGGAGACTCTGGTAAGCCCAGCATGCCCATTTTTTGGTACAGTGGGGTTTGAATTGGCAAAAAGTTGTAAATTTTGACTTAAAAATGACATTTTGCTAAAATGTCTTCTTACAGATTTTGAATGTAACTTTCTTGCATAATAAAAACACACACTTGTATTACTACCATGTCTATGCCTTATACACATTGCTGTATTATGGCTCTCTGATTTCTTAACCACTTCCGGACCACCCATAGACTATATACATCTGGGAAGTGGTTGCCTAGTTCTGACAGGGTTCGGGGGATATTGTCACTCCTTAGGGAGAGACCACCATATAGGTGTGTGGAGACTTGTTAAGCCTTTAGCACTCCACTTTGCAAGGAACTATGGGAAGAATATGCAAATCCGCCTTCCATGATGTAATTAGGAAGACAGTTGCTGCCTCATTGTTGCAAACCAATAGAGGGCGCTCACTGGAATGTGCAAGCCTGTCTTAAGACAGGATTCCAGTGAAATAACCCAATAATGGCTGCTCCCTTTAGCCTCATGCCCGACCTTCCAGCATATTCTTCCCATAGTTCCTTGCAAAGTGGAGTGCTAAAGGCTTAACAAGTCTCCACACACCTATATGGTGGTCTCTCCCTAAGGAGTGACAATATCCCCCGAACCCTGTCTAAGCCTCTCACCTCTACCAGGTTATAGTCCTCTCTACATCGGGCTGATGAGATCCAACCAGATCGAAACAGCTGTCCTCGATTGAGAGACTATACCTGGTATTAATCCCAGCGTCATTGCTAAACAAAGGCCTCTTGGAAGGTCGGGCATGAGGCTAAAGGGAGCAGCCATTATTGGGTTATTTCACTGGAATCCTGTCTTAAGACAGGCTTGCACATTCCAGTGAGCGCCCTCTATTGGTTTGCAACAATGAGGCAGCAACTGTCTTCCTAATTACATCATGGAAGGCGGATTTGCATATTCTTCCCATAGTTCTGACAGGACATACCTGTACGTCCAGTCAGAACACAGCAGCTGCACGGAGATCGTGCAGCTGCTGTCAATGGGAGCCGGCTGTAACTTCAGCCGGAGCTCCCAGAGAGAAGATAGGAAAGATTTATTACCTCCCCTGCCTTCTTAATCGCTGTGTATACAGCACTCAATGAGCGCTGTATACACAGCTATGGACGCTGCCATAATTCAGCTGCCCTCTGACCTGGCGGACACGTCAAGTACAAAAAAATAAGTGATCAGATGTCCCCAAAGGTCTCTTATCACCTTATGGGGACACAATCTGGGAAAAAAATAAAATAAAAATATAATAAAAAAGTTTAAAAAAAAATGTAAATAAAATAATAATAAATAAATCGCTAATAAAACTCTGTTGTTAAAGGTTATAGCCCCACCCCCGACGACACCATACAAAATAAAAATTACCATAACGGAGAGGAAAAACTATATTATAAAGTTTTTCAGTGAAACTGTGTTATTAAATACAAATAATAATAATAAATTGAAAACCAGACACAATTTCCCTCCTATTTTGTTTATATTTTCCCGGATATAAAAAAAAATAAAAAATTAAAACACATTCGAAAATAAAGATAACATAAAAATAAAGCCCTATGTATCCCCGAAAAAAGACGCAAAAATTAGTTGACTGAGACATAAGAGAAATTTTACAGACCTCAAAACTGCACATACAAAATAAACCTAAAATGTGTCTGGTCCTGGACCACAAATTGGCCTGGTACTGAAGTGGTTAAGTTATATAAAGGGGTTTTTGTTTTGTTTATTCGTTTTGGGTTCTGCATGAATCCAGCAAAAAACATTGACTAAAAATTTTATATGGTGTATATGCAGAGGTATTATGGTATGTTGAAAACCTGATGGATGGCATCCATGTGACTGTGACAGGGTTCTTTTTAACAGTATTGTAATCTTTGTGCAAACCCCAAGGAGTGGTCAGCTGTAATCTGTGGGGAAACCTGACTGTAAGACCCCATGCAGAAGTTGACAAGCGAGTGCACTCCATTGTGGATGCAGGTCTCTGGGGGCTTCCAATCCATTCTGATCCAATGAAACCGATTATAGAGCAGGCCCTATCCTTCTCTGTGTCATTGGAACAGAATGGGAGCACTCTACTCCAACTCCACCCCACGTCAGAAGCACTCTCGGTCGTGTGCATGGGACCTTAGTGAAACTTACAGCATCACAACCAGGAAAATCTGAGTATTTTAGAATTGCTTTATTACTCAGGGACAACCTCTTTTCAAAGCTATTTACTGAATGAACAAACACAAAACAAAGGACAGCCATGACAGTGTAAACATACAGAAGATAAAATGGCAGCAGAACATAACACCATTCTGTACAAAACAAGAAAAGCAAAATAAAAATGAAACCGAAATATGTGCAATAAAAATGTTTGCAATAAACCAGTGGAAATAGGGGATAAAGAGAGAAGGGTCTCAAACTTATCTTGGTGTGAAGTTTAAGGGTGCAGACTCAAGGGCTACAAATGTAGATAATATGCTAGTCCTGTAATGTTAGACCTATTTATCCACGGGGACTATATTTCATTGAAATATGAGTCTGTTATGACTGAATTTACACTGACCTGACTGAAAAAAACTGAGACGTGCCTTGCGGGTTGCAGAACACCTCTGGAAGAAAAGCCACTCCCAGGAAGATTTCCTTAGTTACAAAGAGGCAGTTCTCACATTTAAGACCGCACTCACCTCCGCAAAGCAGGTCTACTTCACCACACTCATATCTGCACTCTCTCGCAACCCCAAACAGTTATTCTCCACCTTCAACTCCCTCCTCCGTCCTTCTGCCCCCCCCCCCCTCCGACATCACTTATCTCAGCTGACGACTTTGCCTCTTACTTCAGAACGAAAATTGACACCATCAGAGACACTCGCCCTACTCCCCCGACAACCCCTCTACCCAACTACTTGCTGCTCCTCATCCTTGACCTGTTTCTCCACCATCACTGATGGAAAAACTCTCCTCCCTAATCTCCAAATCCCACCTCACCTCCTGTGCGCTTGACCCGATCCAATCACATCTCATCCCCAAACTCACTGAAGTCATTACTCTGGCCCTAACTCATCTCTTCAACCTATCCCTAACCAATGGATCCTTCCCCTCAGCCTTAAAACATGCCACTGTCACTCCTATACTTAAGAAACCGTCCCTCGACCCGTCCTCTCCAGCCAACTATCGTCCCATCTCACTCCTTACGTACGCCTCAAAACTGCTAGAGCAACACGTCCACTCAGAACTCTCCTCCTATCTCTCGTCCAACATGCTCTTTGACAGATTACAGTCAGGCTTCAGACCCCAGCACTCCACTGAAACTGCCCTAACAAAAGTCACCAATGACCTTCTAACTGCCAAAGCCAAGCACCATTACTCTGTCCTCCTCCTCCTTGACCTCTCCTCTGCCTTTGACACAGTTGACCACTCTCTCCTGTTAGAAGTTCTCTCATCCCTTGGTATCTCAGAACTGGCCCTTTCCTGGATCTCCTCATACCTCACTGACCGCACATTCAGCGTCTCCCACTCGCACACCACCTCTTCACCTCGCCCTCTCTCTGTAGGATCCGTCCTAGGACCCCTCCTGTTCTCCATCTACACCCTCGGCCAACTCATAGAATCTCATGGTTTTCAATACCACTGCTATGCCGATGACACCCAAATATATATCTCTGGACCAGACATTACCTCCCTGTTGGCCAGAGTTCCAGATTGTTTAGCAGCTGTAGCCTCCTTTCTCTCCTCCCGCTTTTTCAAACTCAACATGGAGAAAAGAGAGTTCATCATCTTCACCCCACCCCGCATGGCCCCTCCACCTGACCCATCTATCAAAGTTAACGGAACCACAATTACCTCTGTCTCACAGGCCCGATGCCTTGAGGTAACCCTGGGCTCCGACCTATCCTTCAAGTCACACGTTCAAACCCTCAACACTTCCTGTCGCCTCCAACTCAAAAACATCCACCGAATCCTCTCCTTCCTCACCCCTGAAACTACTAAAATAATCTCCCGCTTGGACTACTGTAACACCCTTCTCCATGGACTCCCAGCTAACACTCTCGCCCCCCTCCAGTCCACCTTAAACTGTGCCGCTCGTTTAATTCACTTCTCCCCCCGATCTTCATCGGCTGATCCCCTCTGCCAGTCCCTCCACTGGCTACCATAGCTCAGCGAATTGAATTCAAGCTACTAACATTAACATACAAAGCCATCCACAACCTGTCCCCTCCATATATCTCTGACCTAATCTCCTGCTACCTGCCCACACATAACCTCCGATCCTCCAATGACCTCCTACTCCGCTCTGCTCTCATCCGCTCCTCACACAACCGTCTCCAAGATTTCTCCCATGCATCCCCCATACTCTGGAACTCCTTACCAAGACTGACCCCCACAATCACAGGCTTCAAGAAGATGCTGAAGACTCATCTATTCAGGAAGGCCTACAACCTCCAATAACACTATCACCGCACTGCCATCTGTACAGTCTCCCCCTCTCCTTCTGTCTCTACCCCCTTTCCCTCATAGATTGTAAGCCCTCGCGGGCAGGGCCCTCTACCCCACTGTGCCAGTCGGTCATTGTTAGTATTATATCTACCTGTATATTTTGTGTACTGTATGTAACCCCCAAATGTAAAGCACCATGGAATTAATGGTGCTATATTAATAAACTATAATATGATGAGAATTCTAGATAGTGTGACTATATTTTAACTGTACGTATTCTACCCATGCAGAGTTATGTGGGACAATGCCAGTGGAGTAAATAAAAGTTTAGGGTTCAGAGGAATAATTCCATTTCAAATAGCTGTCAAGGGTGTTACACAAATAATCCTCAAGTAGGGAGAATGTTTGTCCCAAGTCTAAAATTCAGTGTTGAGTCATTACAGGGCATAATATTGGATTTGGATGTGTTAATTTTTAGGCCCAATAGTCTTGCAAATCACAAAAAAAGTAGAGACTAGGTCCGGGACAGAGTGATTAAATGGCTTAAAGTGGATTACTGTGCATTCATGTCAAGGTTGGAGCAAATGTCTATATCTAGGGGTTCTATGGCAAGGGCAAATGGCATAGGGGACAACCTTGTTGAGTGCCTTTGGAAATCTGGTGGGAGTTTCAAGTATCTTGTAGGGTTGCAATACAGCACGTATAAGGCATGTTGGAAGGAGCCTATAATACCTGTGAATCAGAGGACCTAGACTATGCAGCCTCAGGAGAGACCGACAAAGGTTTTGTCAAGGGCTAGAAGAGAAATGGGCATTTTATGTGAATTAGCTCAATGTATAATGTTACGGAGCTTCCTGGCGTTATCTGAGGCTTGTATACTGTGAAAAAACCTTGGACAACCTCTTTACATGGAACAGAGATGATGGTTGTTTGGAGATTATGTATCCTATAGACAGCTGTAACTCTGACTGGATTTGCGTTAATTTCCCCAAATTACTCTGTTATAGTAATACCATTATTTTGTAGGTTATTTTATTATTCTTGCCATGGGTTTTGTTAACTCACTGTAATTCGTGTGAAAGAAAGAAAGAATCCTTCTAATCGTGACATAGGACTTTGCTTTCCATTTCAAGTACACATCAAATAGCAGTTCTTCCAATCTGCCTGTGACATGCGTGTGTGGAGGCATTGGAGGATTGCATTATATGGGGGCTGAAGCTACATTGAATTGTGCACCCCTGAACAACAAAGCTGAACAAAAGTAGCAAAATCTAAGCCTGAGCTCCATTTACCCAGGCCACTCATTTAAATCGATCACGTCTGATGTGGATGTTGATAAAACAATGAAATTGTTCTCTCTTACTAACAGCCATTGACAGTTCGTCTCTAAAAATGATCAGTAATTGTATATACCACTTGTAGTGACACATACATTTACTGAAAGCAGAATTCTAGCAAAAGCATCCTCCGGTGTTTCCATCTGTGCCATTCCCAAGCATAGTCCTGATGGAAGTCTCGCACCGTTCCCCCAGACCACCACATTGTTCCTTTTAAACAAGCTTTACACCCGAGGACCTTGGGTTCACAAGTGGTGGTGTAGTGTCTGTTTTTTGTTTTTTTTTCTTTTTTTAAACTTATATCAGCATTTATTTAATAAGTGTTTAATCCTGGTTTTAATGTATGTGAGAACTGTCATGAACATGACCACATCTTAAGGGTTTGTTTGTTTTTTGGCAGTAGATTTTGACGTGGAATCCACCTCAAAATCCGCCTGCCAAAGTGGCTGTCATTGACTTCAATGAGCCGCTCTCTTCTTTTTTTCCACCAGCTAATAGCGGAAAAAAGCGAGATGACCCTTCTTGCCGCAGATTCCAGCATAGCTATGTGGAATGTTCACACATGGAATACATATTCTGCTGTGTGAACATACCCTTATACTGCCCCACACAAATATAAAACAAAAATTGCTGGGGAATGTGAGAGATATTGGCTTCAGATTACCATGTTTGTAGACACAAGCAGCAGTGCTGAAAGTGCGAGACTAACATGCCTGACACTTGTTACATTGTGGTTCCTAGTGGTTAAGCTGCTTTTTGTTGGGTTCATGTTGACAATCCTGCTGTCCTCTATGAGCTATAATTGACATCTAAACTGGAGAGGAGAGATCGTAAACCTGTGCACCTACTAACTAGTAAGAAACCAGGAATGCCCTGCTACATGGGAAACTAAGTGGTCATTCCAACTATATTTTAGTAGTCCTCACCATAGCACCATAGCAATACAGTTATCCAGCAGTCCACTAACACTCTCCATTGATCCTGAGGATAAGTGCCTTTAGTGGCACAATCCCTCTAAGGTCTGGGCCACATGTTGTATAAATTCACCGTTTTGACAGCTGCATTTTACATTACATGAAAAGTGGGTAGGATTCTGGCTTATCCCATCTACACATTGCAGAAAAGAAACTGCTCTCTGTATGTAAAAATGGAAGTGTGCAGTTTTGAACACGCATAGTCTGAGCATGCTGCTTACCCAAGTTGTACATAACTCAGGCTTAACCCACCAACTTATTACTGAAACCAGAGAGAGGAACGGAAGCATGGGAACCCTTTATGCTAAGGGAGCGTTCACACTACCGTCGGTGTCCGACATGCAGTGTCCGCTCCTAGTGTCCGCGCAAAATCTGTCACGGACACTAGGAGCGGACACTGGCCCGATGCCCATTCAAATGAATGACAGGTGTCACGGACACAGCCAGTGTCCGCTCCTAGTGTCCGTGACAGATTTTGCGTGGACACTGCATGTCGGACACCAACGGTAGTGTGAACGCCCCCTAAGGCACCAAATTGAAGAGAGGTTTTTTTTTTTCCCCCCCAGATTTTGTTGGCAAACCCAGGAGGGGCTACAAAAGTAATGGGAAATGTAAAGGGAGTACTTATACTTTTGGTCAATCTATTCCTGACTATAGCAAAATGTTCAACAAAAACAGCTTTTTTGCAATGTGAGACCTTAGCCGTCAGGTTTATTTATGTCCTCATTATGAGGATTTTGTGTTTATGATGCAACAGGGTTATGAGGGATATCTAGGCTTTAAAAGGGTTGTCCACACCTCATATGGACTCAGAACAGTTCCTTGGTATTTGTTTGGTGGGGGTCTAACATATGGCCCAGGCACCAGTTATCTCCTTAGA